>NC_136807.1:348697-357400 GCF_951216825.1 Electrona antarctica
CTGCTCTTCAACACTGAAGCACACACAGTGCAACTGCTCTTCAACACTGAAGCACACACAGTGCAACTGCTCTTCAACACTGAAGCACACACAGTGCAACTGCTCTTCAACACTGAAGCACACACAGTGCAACTGCTCTTCAACACTGAAGCACACACAGTGCAACTGCTCTTCCAAAACAACACTGAAGCACACACAGTGCAACTGCTCTTCCAGAACAACACTGAAGCACACACAGTGCAACTGCTCTTCCTAAACAACACTGAAGCACACACAGTGCAACTGCTCTTCCAAAACAACACTGAAGCACACACAGTGCAACTGCTCTTCCTAAACAACACTGAAGCACACACAGTGCAACTGCTCTTCCAAAACAACACTGAAGCACACACAGTGGAACTGCTCTTCCATAACAACACTGAAGCACACACAGTGGAACTGCTCTTCCATAACAACACTGAAGCACACACAGTGGAACTGCTCTTCCATAACAACACTGAAGCACACACAGTGGAACTGCTCTTCCATAACAACACTGAAGCACACACAGTGCAACTGCTCTTCCTAAACAACACTGAAGCACACACAGTGCAACTGCTCTTCCAAAACAACACTGAAGCACACACAGTGGAACTGCTCTTCCATAACAACACTGAAGCACACACAGTGGAACTGCTCTTCCATAACAACACTGAAGCACACACAGTGGAACTGCTCTTCCATAACAACACTGAAGCACACACAGTGCAACTGCTCTTCCAAAACAACACTGAAGCAAACACAGTGCAACTGCTCTTCCATAACAACACTGAAGCACACACAGTGCAACTGCTCTTCCAAAACACTGAAGCACACACAGTGCAACTGCTCTTCCAAAACACTGAAGCACACACAGTGCAACTGCTCTTCCAAAACACTGAAGCACACACAGTGCAACTGCTCTTCCAAAACACTGAAGCACACACAGTGCAACTGCTCTTCCTAAACAACACTGAAGCACACACAGTGCAACTGCTCTTCCTAAACAACACTGAAGCACACACAGTGCAACTGCTCTTCCAAAACACTGAAGCACACACAGTGCAACTGCTCTTCCAAAACACTGAAGCACACACAGTGCAACTGCTCTTCCTAAACAACACTGAAGCACACACAGTACAACTGCTCTTCCAAAACAACACTGAAGCACACACAGTGCAACTGCTCTTCCAAAACAACACTGAAGCACACACAGTGCAACTGCTCTTCCAAAACACTGAAGCACACACAGTGCAACTGCTCTTCCTAAACAACACTGAAGCACACACAGTGCAACTGCTCTTCCTAAACAACACTGAAGCACACACAGTGGAACTGCTCTTCCATAACAACACTGAAGCACACACAGTACAACTGCTCTTCCAAAACAACACTGAAGCACACACAGTGCACCTGCTCTTCAACACTGAAGCACACACAGTGCAACTGCTCTTCCAAAACAACACTGAAGCACACACAGTGCAACTGCTCTTCCAAAACAACACTGAAGCACACACAGTGCAACTGCTCTTCAACACTGAAGCACACACAGTGCAACTGCTCTTCAACACTGAAGCACACACAGTGCAACTGCTCTTCAACACTGAAGCACACACAGTGCAACTGCTCTTCCAAAACACTGAAGCACACACAGTGCAACTGCTCTTCCAAAACACTGAAGCACACACAGTGCAACTGCTCTTCCAAAACACTGAAGCACACACAGTGCAACTGCTCTTCCAAAACACTGAAGCACACACAGTACAACTGCTCTTCCAAAACAACACTGAAGCACACACAGTACAACTGCTCTTCCACAACAACACTGAAGCACACACAGTACAACTGCTCTTCCAAAACAACACTGAAGCACACACAGTGCAACTGCTCTTCCTAAACAACACTGAAGCACACACAGTGGAACTGCTCTTCCATAACAACACTGAAGCACACACAGTACAACTGCTCTTCCAAAACACTGAAGCACACACAGTGCAACTGCTCTTCCAAAACAACACTGAAGCACACACAGTACAACTGCTCTTCAACACTGAAGCACACACAGTGTTCTGCTCTTCCAAAACAACACTGAAGCACACACAGTACAACTGCTCTTCTAAAACAACACTGAAGCACACACAGTGCAACTGCTCTTCCAAAACAACACTGAAGCACACACAGTGCAACTGCTCTTCCAAAACAACACTGAAGCACACACAGTGCAACTGCTCTTCCATAACAACACTGAAGCACACACAGTGCAACTGCTCTTCCATAACAACACTGAAGCACACACAGTACAACTGCTCTTCCAAAACAACACTGAAGCACACACAGTACAACTGCTCTTCCAAAACAACACTGAAGCACACACAGTGCAACTGCTCTTCCAAAACAACACTGAAGCACACACAGTGCAACTGCTCTTCCATAACAACACTGAAGCACACAGTGCAACTGCTCTTCCAGAACAACACTGAAGCACACACAGTACAACTGCTCTTCCAAAACAACACTGAAGCACACACAGTACAACTGCTCTTCCAAAACAACACTGAAGCACACACAGTGCAACTGCTCTTCCAAAACAACACTGAAGCACACACAGTGCAACTGCTCTTCAACACTGAAGCACACACAGTGCAACTGCTCTTCAACACTGAAGCACACACAGTGCAACTGCTCTTCCAAAACAACACTGAAGCACACACAGTGCAACTGCTCTTCCTAAACAACACTGAAGCACACACAGTGCAACTGCTCTTCCAAAACAACACTGAAGCACACACAGTACAACTGCTCTTCCTAAACAACACTGAAGCACACACAGTGCAACTGCTCTTCCAAAACAACACTGAAGCACACACAGTGCAACTGCTCTTCCAAAACAACACTGAAGCACACACAGTGCAACTGCTCTTCTAAAACAACACTGAAGCACACACAGTGCAACTGCTCTTCCAAAACAACACTGAAGCACACACAGTGCAACTGCTCTTCAACACTGAAGCACACACAGTGCAACTGCTCTTCAACACTGAAGCACACACAGTGCAACTGCTCTTCAACACTGAAGCACACACAGTGCAACTGCTCTTCCAAAACAACACTGAAGCACACACAGTGCAACTGCTCTTCCTAAACAACACTGAAGCACACACAGTACAACTGCTCTTCCTAAACAACACTGAAGCACACACAGTGGAACTGCTCTTCCATAACAACACTGAAGCACACACAGTACAACTGCTCTTCCAAAACAACACTGAAGCACACACAGTACAACTGCTCTTCCAAAACAACACTGAAGCACACACAGTGCAACTGCTCTTCCAAAACAACACTGAAGCACACACAGTGCAACTGCTCTTCCAAAACAACACTGAAGCACACAGTGCAACTGCTCTTCAACACTGAAGCACACACAGTGCAACTGCTCTTCAACACTGAAGCACACACAGTGCAACTGCTCTTCAACACTGAAGCACACACAGTGCAACTGCTCTTCAACACTGAAGCACACACAGTGCAACTGCTCTTCCAAAACACTGAAGCACACACAGTGCAACTGCTCTTCCAAAACACTGAAGCACACACAGTGCAACTGCTCTTCCAAAACAACACTGAAGCACACACAGTACAACTGCTCTTCCACAACAACACTGAAGCACACACAGTACAACTGCTCTTCCAAAACAACACTGAAGCACACACAGTGCAACTGCTCTTCCTAAACAACACTGAAGCACACACAGTGCAACTGCTCTTCCATAACAACACTGAAGCACACACAGTACAACTGCTCTTCCAAAACACTGAAGCACACACAGTGCAACTGCTCTTCCAAAACAACACTGAAGCACACACAGTACAACTGCTCTTCCAAAACAACACTGAAGCACACACAGTACAACTGCTCTTCCAAAACACTGAAGCACACACAGTGCAACTGCTCTTCCTAAACAACACTGAAGCACACACAGTACAACTGCTCTTCCAAAACAACACTGAAGCACACACAGTGCAACTGCTCTTCCAAAACAACACTGAAGCACACACAGTGCAACTGCTCTTCCAAAACAACACTGAATCACACACAGTGCAACTGCTCTTCCATAACAACACTGAAGCACACACAGTACAACTGCTCTTCCAAAACAACACTGAAGCACACACAGTGCAACTGCTCTTCCAAAACAACACTGAAGCACACACAGTACAACTGCTCTTCCAAAACAACACTGAAGCACACACAGTGCAACTGCTCTTCCAAAACAACACTGAAGCACACACAGTGCAACTGCTCTTCCAAAACAACACTGAAGCACACACAGTGCAACTGCTCTTCTAAAACAACACTGAAGCACACACAGTGCAACTGCTCTTCCAAAACAACACTGAAGCACACACAGTGCAACTGCTCTTCCAAAACAACACTGAAGCACACACAGTGCAACTGCTCTTCAACACTGAAGCACACACAGTGCAACTGCTCTTCAACACTGAAGCACACACAGTGCAACTGCTCTTCAACACTGAAGCACACACAGTACAACTGCTCTTCCATAACAACACTGAAGCACACACAGTGCAACTGCTCTTCCAAAACAACACTGAAGCACACACAGTGCAACTGCTCTTCCAAAACAACACTGAAGCACACACAGTGCAACTGCTCTTCCAAAACAACACTGAAGCACACACAGTGCAACTGCTCTTCCTAAACAACACTGAAGCACACACAGTGCAACTGCTCTTCTAAAACAACACTGAAGCACACACAGTGCAACTGCTCTTCTAAAACAACACTGAAGCACACACAGTACAACTGCTCTTCTAAAACAACACTGAAGCACACACAGTGCAACTGCTCTTCTAAAACAACACTGAAGCACACACAGTGCAACTGCTCTTCCTAAACAACACTGAAGCACACACAGTGCAACTGCTCTTCCAAAACAACACTGAAGCACACACAGTGCAACTGCTCTTCTAAAACAACACTGAAGCACACACAGTACAACTGCTCTTCCAAAACAACACTGAAGCACACACAGTGCAACTGCTCTTCCAAAACAACACTGAAGCACACACAGTGCAACTGCTCTTCTAAAACAACACTGAAGCACACAGTGCAACTGCTCTTCTAAAACAACACTGAAGCACACAGTGCAACTGCTCTTCCAAAACAACACTGAAGCACACACAGTGCAACTGCTCTTCTAAAACAACACTGAAGCACACACAGTACAACTGCTCTTCAACACTGAAGCACACACAGTGCAACTGCTCTTCAACACTGAAGCACACACAGTACAACTGCTCTTCAACACTGAAGCACACACAGTGCAACTGCTCTTCCAAAACAACACTGAAGCACACACAGTGCAACTGCTCTTCTAAAACAACACTGAAGCACACACAGTGCAACTGCTCTTCCTAAACGACACTGAAGCACACACAGTGCAACTGCTCTTCCAAAACAACACTGAAGCACACACAGTGCAACTGCTCTTCTAAAACAACACTGAAGCACACACAGTGCAACTGCTCTTCTAAAACAACACTGAAGCACACACAGTGCAACTGCTCTTCCACAACAACACTGAAGCACACACAGTACAACTGCTCTTCCAGAACAACACTGAAGCACACACAGTACAACTGCTCTTCCAAAACAACACTGAAGCACACACAGTACAACTGCTCTTCCAGAACAACACTGAAGCACACACAGTGCAACTGCTCTTCCACAACAACACTGAAGCACACACACAGTACAACTGCTCTTCCAGAACAACACTGAAGCACACACAGTGCAACTGCTCTTCCACAACAACACTGAAGCACACACACAGTACAACTGCTCTTCCAGAACAACACTGAAGCACACACAGTACAACTGCTCTTCCAGAACAACACTGAAGCACACACAGTACAACTGCTCTTCCACAACAACACTGAAGCACACACAGTGCAACTGCTCTTCTAAAACAACACTGAAGCACACACAGTACAACTGCTCTTCCAGAACAACACTGAAGCACACACAGTGCAACTGCTCTTCTAAAACAACACTGAAGCACACACAGTGCAACTGCTCTTCCAGAACAACACTGAAGCACACACAGTGCAACTGCTCTTCCAAAACACTGAAGCACACACAGTGCAACTGCTCTTCTAAAACAACACTGAAGCACACACAGTGCAACTGCTCTTCCAAAACAACACTGAAGCACACACAGTGCAACTGCTCTTCCAAAACAACACTGAAGCACACACAGTACAACTGCTCTTCCAAAACAACACTGAAGCACACACAGTACAACTGCTCTTCCATAACAACACTGAAGCACACACAGTACAACTGCTCTTCCAGAACAACACTGAAGCACACACAGTGCAACTGCTCTTCTAAAACAACACTGAAGCACACACAGTGCAACTGCTCTTCCAAAACAACACTGAAGCACACACAGTACAACTGCTCTTCCATAACAACACTGAAGCACACACAGTGCAACTGCTCTTCCACAACAACACTGAAGCACACAGTGCAACTGCTCTTCCAAAACAACACTGAAGCACACAGTGCAACTGCTCTTCCAAAACAACACTGAAGCACACACAGTGCAACTGCTCTTCCAAAACACTGAAGCACACACAGTGCAACTGCTCTTCCAAAACAACACTGAAGCACACACAGTGCAACTGCTCTTCCAAAACAACACTGAAGCACACACAGTGCAACTGCTCTTCTAAAACAACACTGAAGCACACACAGTACAACTGCTCTTCAACACTGAAGCACACACAGTGCAACTGCTCTTCAACACTGAAGCACACACAGTACAACTGCTCTTCAACACTGAAGCACACACAGTGCAACTGCTCTTCCAAAACAACACTGAAGCACACACAGTGCAACTGCTCTTCTAAAACAACACTGAAGCACACACAGTGCAACTGCTCTTCCTAAACGACACTGAAGCACACACAGTGCAACTGCTCTTCCAAAACAACACTGAAGCACACACAGTGCAACTGCTCTTCTAAAACAACACTGAAGCACACACAGTGCAACTGCTCTTCTAAAACAACACTGAAGCACACACAGTGCAACTGCTCTTCCACAACAACACTGAAGCACACACAGTACAACTGCTCTTCCAGAACAACACTGAAGCACACACAGTACAACTGCTCTTCCAAAACAACACTGAAGCACACACAGTACAACTGCTCTTCCAGAACAACACTGAAGCACACACAGTGCAACTGCTCTTCCACAACAACACTGAAGCACACACACAGTACAACTGCTCTTCCAGAACAACACTGAAGCACACACAGTGCAACTGCTCTTCCACAACAACACTGAAGCACACACACAGTACAACTGCTCTTCCAGAACAACACTGAAGCACACACAGTACAACTGCTCTTCCAGAACAACACTGAAGCACACACAGTACAACTGCTCTTCCACAACAACACTGAAGCACACACAGTGCAACTGCTCTTCTAAAACAACACTGAAGCACACACAGTACAACTGCTCTTCCAGAACAACACTGAAGCACACACAGTGCAACTGCTCTTCTAAAACAACACTGAAGCACACACAGTGCAACTGCTCTTCCAGAACAACACTGAAGCACACACAGTGCAACTGCTCTTCCAAAACACTGAAGCACACACAGTGCAACTGCTCTTCTAAAACAACACTGAAGCACACACAGTGCAACTGCTCTTCCAAAACAACACTGAAGCACACACAGTGCAACTGCTCTTCCAAAACAACACTGAAGCACACACAGTACAACTGCTCTTCCAAAACAACACTGAAGCACACACAGTACAACTGCTCTTCCATAACAACACTGAAGCACACACAGTACAACTGCTCTTCCAGAACAACACTGAAGCACACACAGTGCAACTGCTCTTCTAAAACAACACTGAAGCACACACAGTGCAACTGCTCTTCCAAAACAACACTGAAGCACACACAGTACAACTGCTCTTCCATAACAACACTGAAGCACACACAGTGCAACTGCTCTTCCACAACAACACTGAAGCACACAGTGCAACTGCTCTTCCAAAACAACACTGAAGCACACAGTGCAACTGCTCTTCCAAAACAACACTGAAGCACACACAGTACAACTGCTCTTCCAGAACAACACTGAAGCACACACAGTGCAACTGCTCTTCTAAAACAACACTGAAGCACACACAGTGCAACTGCTCTTCCAAAACAACACTGAAGCACACACAGTACAACTGCTCTTCCATAACAACACTGAAGCACACACAGTGCAACTGCTCTTCCACAACAACACTGAAGCACACAGTGCAACTGCTCTTCCAAAACAACACTGAAGCACACAGTGCAACTGCTCTTCCACAACAACACTGAAGCACACAGTGCAACTGCTCTTCCAAAACAACACTGAAGCACACAGTGCAACTGCTCTTCCTAAACAACACTGAAGCACACACAGTGCAACTGCTCTTCCAAAACACTGAAGCACACACAGTGCAACTGCTCTTCCAAAACAACACTGAAGCACACACAGTGCAACTGCTCTTCTAAAACAACACTGAAGCACACACAGTACAACTGCTCTTCCAAAACAACACTGAAGCACACACAGTGCAACTGCTCTTCCAAAATTG
>NC_136807.1:357600-420924 GCF_951216825.1 Electrona antarctica
AATCTGGCCGATAAAAACTGCACCTTTTATACAGGGACAAAGAAGTCACCCGTTTTTTGATAAGCACGAGAAAAGCAAAGACCACGTAAACATAGTTGAAACAATTAATAAGGATCAAAGTCGCCCACTTGACAAGTGGCAGGACAAATGTAATGAAGAACAGCGTCAAGCACTGTGCAACATATTTCTGATGGCCTTTCACAAAGCGAAACATGCACGGCCCATGAGTTCATTTGAAGAGGACATTCCACTGTTCAAGAGGCTTGCAGGTTAACGTTGGAAGTGCATCATTCACACGAAGGGGGGTCCCGCATCATGCCTATCATTCACACGAAGGGGGGTCCCGCATCACGAAGGGGGGTCCCGCATCATGCAACCATTGCACAGACAATCAGCTCAGAACTGTGTGAAAAGTTAAAAGCAGCTGAATTTTGGGGACTGCTCTTTGACGGATCAGAAGACATCAACAAAGTGGAGCAGGAGATTGTGTACATTGTGTCGGTGTCTAGCAATGGAGAGTTTAACTCAGATTTCCTTGGATGAATTAATCTGGGAGCAAAGCGATCGGCACAGGACATCGTGGATGGCCTTGTGCAGCTATTCCAGGAATGTTTAGCGGATGAGTGGAAGACGAAGTTGGTCTCGGTGTGCACAGACGGGGCAGCTGTCAACGTGGGAGTATACAACGGCGTCATTCCTAAACTACGTCAGAAGGTGGTCATCGGGGATTCCCTTGTGCACATTCTGTGTACAGCACACACCCTGGAGAACTGCGCCAAGTCAGCTGATCACATGGTACTGTACTGTGAGTCTTTTAATCGTTCCGTTGTCAGGCTGCTAAGCTTTTATTTGCAGAAGGGGGGTGCAGCACTACAGAAATTGTGTGATGAGAATGGCATTGTCTGTGTAAAACTAGGAAAGTTTCACAACATTAGATGGTCTGCATGGAGACAGGCGACTCTGTTGAAAATATGGAGAATGTTGCCTGCCATTAAAATTCAACTGGCTACTAGTGATGACAGTGACCTACAACATGTATGCACAGAGCGTTCAACTGGCTACTAGTGATGACAGTGACCTACAACATGTATGCAGAGAGCGTTCAACTGGCTACTAGTGATGACAGTGACCTACAACATGTATGCAGAGAGCGTTTTACCTGTTTACTAGCCAACATGCTTGATACTGGGGAGATCTTACAGTCCCTCTCCCTCAAGTTCCAGCCAGATAGATTGTGTATTGGAGAATGCAAAGATGAGCTGATGGTAGCTGTTGGACAGCTGACACTGAAACAGGAAAGAGACTGTTGCTGTTGCTGATGCTAACAGGGACCAGATTGGTGTACTGAATGGTCTAATTCAGGAGTTTGAAGCCAGATATGAATCCCTCAAGGCATGTGACCAATTTCTAATTTTTGATCCTTCAACTTGGCCTCAGGAAATGAAAGACCTCCACAGTTTTGGCAACACAACACTCCGTAGCATCCTCCAGAATTATGAGGCCAGCATGTCTGTTGACAAAGACTCCACTCTAAGAGAATGGATGCGTTTAAAGCAAGCAGGGAAACGTTTAGCAGCCTCCTCTGTGTATGACAAAATAGTGAAAACAAACAATCCAGAGAATTACTCCAACATTCAGAAAGTCCTTGTGTTGTCCCTTACACTGCCCTTGAGCAGTGCTGCATGTGAGAGAGGATTTTCACACCTCAACATAATAAACTAGAAAAAGTGCCCTTCTGGGCACAGGTCTCCACCAGGAGGATAGGAGTGTGTGTGTGATGTTTGGCAAAATGTTTAGGAGCAATATAAACGTGTGTGTGTGTGTGTGTGTGTGTGTGTGTGTGTGTGTGTGTCGCGGCTTGGCCTGTTGTAGCGCCACCATGAGGCTGATTTTAAAACGGTCAAGTGGCATTTCTTCCAAAGCCTAGTGGGAATATGCATGCACAGTTTCACCACAATCGGACGCTGCGTTGAGTAGCCAATGAGGGTGGATTATGAGAAATCAAACAAACCCGTCTTGATCACATGACTATGGAGAGCATGTGTACCGATTTGCGTGAAATTTGGATAAAATCTGAAGGAGTAATATTAGAAAATGTGTTTTACATATGTCGGCCTCCTGGTGGCGCTATAAAGAGCAGATGTGAAAAATTCCAGGCAAAGGTTTTTCCTTGGCCTCTAGGGAGTTGGCATAAAAAGTTATCCACAGATCCGTGCAGTTAGAGGTAAAACACTTTTCGGCCAGTTATAGCGCCACCATGAGGCTGAGTTGAAAATGTTCATGTGGCATTTCTTCCTCGGCCTAGTGGAAATGTGCGTGCACAATTTCACGGAAATCACACGATGTGTTCATGATTTGCAGCATTTGGTTTGAAACTGAGCACTCGTGCAAACTTTGGAAGCCAATCTTAGCCAATCAGGATGGAGTCTGAGAAATCTGAAAGACCCGTTTCGTTGAATGGCTCTAGAGAGACTGTGTACCAATTTGCGTGATGTTTGGACAAAATCTGTAGGTGTACTGTCCAAAAACGTGTTTTGCACAAAGCGGCATCCTGGTGGCGCTATAACAGGCCATTCTGGAAATTTTGGGGCAGAGGTTCATCGTTGGCATCCAGGGAGTCTGTGTGCAAAAGTTGGCATCGACCGGGTTAACGGTGCCGGAGATTAGCTGTTCACAGACGGACGGACACACGGACGGACGGACACACGGACGGACGGACACACGGACGGACGGACGGAGTGCAAAACATACTCTCTCCCCATGCCTTCGGCCTGGTGGAGACAAAAACAAGTACAGATCCTGCCTGTCAGATTCTCGCCTGTCATCCCTGATGCACATCCACCTGTCTAAGATGACATCAGAGACTTTTGGCCCAAAACCAGCTGTTGACTTGTGGATGCAAACAGCTGATCGCAGGCTCAACCAGGGGAAGAGGACTAGGCCTGCATTATCATCTGCCATGGTTGAAATTGAGGACAGTGATGACAGCAGTCAAGAGAGCAGTGATGATGATGATGGCCAGCTTGTAGCATAAATGTTTAGGTTGTAGCTTTAAGCAAACTGAGCTCAAAGAGCAGTCAGTTGTTTCAGTGTTTACAGAATATTCAGTGCTCAAAGAGCAGTCAGTAGTTTCAGTCTAGTACTCCTCTGAGTACTAGACCAGTCAGTTGTTACAGTCTAGTACTCCTCTGAGTACTAGACCAGTCAGTTGTTACAGTCTAGTACTCCTCTGAGTACTAGACCAGTCAGTTGTTACAGTCTAGTACTCCTCTGGGTACTAGACCAGTCAGTAGTTTCAGTCTAGTACTCCTCTGAGTACTAGACCAGTCAGTTGTTACAGTCTAGTACTCCTCTGGGTACTAGACCAGTCAGTAGTTTCAGTCTAGTACTCCTCTGAGTACTAGACCAGTCAGTTGTTACAGTCTAGTACTCCTCTGGGTACTAGACCAGTCAGTAGTTTCAGTCTAGTACTCCTCTGGGTACTAGACCAGTCAGTAGTTTCAGTCTAGTACTCCTCTGGGTACTAGACCAAAACGGTTGTGTGCACCCCTGTATATAACACATTCAGGACAGGGAACCCCTTTTGGTGTTTTAAGCATTATGTTATACTTTAGCTATTGAAAAATAGCAGATCTACAAGGCTCGTAGCGCGCCACCGTGTGCCGCGCTACGAGCCTTGTAGATCTGCTATTTTTGAAAAATCATGAAAATGTGGCGCAAATCTTTGAATATATCAAAGATTCGCGCCACATTTTCATGATTTTTCAAAAAATCTTCAAAAAGTCTTCAGAACAAACGTTTTTAACTCAAATCTTTGCTTCTGGGGGGGGGGGGGGCCAAGGAACAACACATTTTCAGATGGCGGCTGGCGGCCAATTACATATATTTTTGGGGGTCCTTGACATGAAAATGTTTTGAGGACGACTGACACGGACAAGGATTTAGAAGGAATTAAACGCCTTCTAAATCCTGACAGTTTTCTGAAATTTCGATTCAACAAATGTTGTAGGATGGTCCTCAGGTCTAAATGTGCTAAATGATAAGCCCTGGAGGGGTAGAGATAAGAGGGTGAAAGTTAGACACGACTCAATATAGGATAACACTGACTGAGCAGATGAATTACATCACAGCTTATTGACTCAATATAGGGTAACACTGACTGAGCAGATGAATTATATCACAGCTTATTGACTCAATATGGGATAACACTGACTGAGCAGATTAATGACATCACACACATCTTATTGAATCCCTCGCTTGTCAGCAGAGATTAACCCATTTTGACCTGAGATCAGATTCTAAAAATGTCTTCTATATCCTGACAGTTTTCTGAAAAAGCTATGTTTCTATGTCAGTGGTTATTACATTTTTCAAAAATAGCAGACCTACAAGCTCATAGCGTGCCACTCGGTGGCGCGCTATGAGCTTGTAGATCTGCTATTTTTCAATAGCTAAAGCATAACATAATGCTAACACCAAAAGGGGTTCCCGCCCAAAATGGGTTGGCTGCTTTAGAGGTTTGTCCACGAGGGTCCTGGAAATAGGCCTATCTCACAGCCCGTTTTTCACGCCCACTTCCGGTAAATAGTGGTGACTTTAACATGAGCATTTACACGTTTTTTTCTCTGGAGAATCTAAGTACATTTTCTAATGTAAAAATGTGACAGACCAATATTATTATGAAGCAAACAATATGGTAAATCAGCTCGAACAGATAGAACAAACCTTACCTTGAGAAAACAAAAGTTGTAGACTTCTTAAATTACCTCTGTTAACATGTAGCGTCTATGGAGTGACGTCACGCTATCACCACTAACCCCGAAAGGGGGCGTATTAAGGGGGGCGGGGAAATTCTGTGAGATAGGCTTATAGCCAAGAGAGCTACAGTACTGCGGACGGGTTCCAAAATGATATATTAGCAAAGCATGAGCCTACGAGATTAGCACATCTTTCATTTTAACCCATTTAGACCCGAGGACGAAGTGTCTTCTAAATCCTGACAGTTTTCTGAAAAACTCGTGTTTCTGTGTCAGTCGTTCTCAAACATTTTCATGTCAAGGACCCCCAAATATATATGTAATTGGCCGCCGACCCCAATTTGAAAATATGTTGTTCCAGGGACCCCCCATGAAGCAAAGATTTGAATTAAAAAACGTTTGCCGTGAAAGAAAATATAGTCAAAAGATGTGCGCCACATTTTCACGATGTTTCAAAAATTGCAGATCTACAAGCTCATAGCGCGGCACTCGGTGACGCGCTATGAGCTTGTAGATCTGTTATTTTGCAATAGCTAAAGTATAACATAATGCTAAAAACACCAAAAGGGGTTCCCGTTCAGAATTTTGGGCCCTGCAGCTAAAACAATGGTTATGACTGACTATTGTCGTGTACCCATATCTTAATCTATCATGCATACTCAATTGTTTTGCTTAAGTAAAAGTACCAATACTGCAATTTAGAAGTACTTCGTTACAAGTCAAAGTACGGAATTGAAAATGTACTTGAGTAAAAGTACAAAAGCATCGGCATCAAAATGTACTTAAAGTACTAAAAGTAAAAGTATTCATATTGCAGAATGTCCCATTTCACAAGTTCAAAATGTGTACAAAATCTATTGAAAATAGCCGATCTACAAGCTCACAATGTGTCGCGTTGCGACGCATTGTGAGCTTGTAGATCGGCTATTTTCAAATGGCCGAAATGCATAGGGTTGAAGTGGTTACTGTATGTTTTCTAATCATCGAGATGCGTATCGAATCGGCCTCAGTGATGAGATTCACATGCCTAGTGTATACGTTATTGTGATTGCACGTTTTACACATGGTTAAATGAGTGTGATGTTCGATGCTGCAGTACAAAGGTCAGTCCTCAGTGTCTGATGAATAGTAAGGGCATTTTATCGGGTATTATGAGCCTCTGGGAACTAAATCCTTACCAAGACATTTCTTCACCAATGTGTTTCTAAAGGTGTCTAATAACATAAACTCCTGTGGGAAATTTGAATTATTAGCATAATAATTATAGCAAAACACTCATTGGGCTAAATTCAGCCATATCCACTTCACATGACCTCATCACATTAGTGATGACGGCTATGGCTGTTTTCCTCCCAAGGAGTGTTTTTCATGCAAAACTAATGCTTGGAATGGATTCAGAATCATGAAAACCCCCTAGTTTCATATGGCACGTGCTACTTAAAGAATGATGACATTTTGACTTTTTTTTGCCTTATATAATGATGGGGCCCGGGCCTATTTAATCCATTAATAAAATGTGCCCATCGTTTATAGCGCCCGGACCACTTTTACCGACGGACCGGAAGTTGTTGTGAATGTCTGTGTAGCAGCTAACAACAGCCACACCACTCTAGAGTCGATCGACAACAACGGGAGGTAAGAATAAATCTATCGCCACTAGCGACTGGACCG
Source organism: Electrona antarctica (assembly GCF_951216825.1). Lineage (NCBI taxonomy): Eukaryota > Metazoa > Chordata > Actinopteri > Myctophiformes > Myctophidae > Electrona > Electrona antarctica. The sequence goes on from NC_136807.1 coordinate 364,029, forward strand.
CGGAGCGCCGTCTAACACAGGATATTTTTTCATAATTAGACGGGATGATTTAGATCGCGAGTTATGAACGTTTTAAGATTTTCGTTTTCGTCCGCTAAACAGGCAGGGAACATTTTCGATGACGTGTCACTGTTGTGCAACACCGAGGATTGGGCAACAAGCGCTCCTAGGCTGTGGAGCGATGCGACCGGTTTTGATATCATTAATCTCCGTCGTTTTTATCAATCTCCGTCTCGGGCAACTGACCGTGAACTTGAACTTGACGGTGATCTCCGTCACAGGTTTCTCTCACTAGAGGTAAAGTCCCTCTGACATAGTAGTCACACGTGAAGCCCAGTGTTGATTTTGACTGAACATTTAGATTTTTAGTTTTAGTCATAATCTCTTGAATATAGTTTACATTTTAGTCACCTGGAATGTTTTAGTGTTAGTCTAGTTTCAGTCGACTGAATATCATAAGATTTTTTAAGTCGACTAAATCTACGGTTGATTTAGTCGATTGAAATGTATTTTGGCGGGCCCTGATGCTGATTTTAACACTTGCTGATCAGCATGCAACCCAGTGTAAAATGACTTGTCTTTTACGTACACAGGATTTTAGTTTGAGCTTTTTATTTGTTGATGAAATTGTCAATACATTTAGTCTCAGTTTTAGTCATCATAGCTTAGTTTTCATATAGTTTTCGTCAGCGAAAAATGGATAGTTGTCATAGTCGACGAAATCAACACTGGACGGCTGTGGCTCAGGAGGTAGAGCAGGTCGTCCAACGATCCCTGGGTCGGCGGTTCAAATCCCGGTGTCCCAGTGTCCTTGGGCAAGAAGACACTGAACCCTACATTGCCTCCAATGAGTCGGTCGGTGTGAGCTCGCTATAAAGCTATAAAAATGCAATTAATAAAAAATGCAATTCACAAGTGAAGCGTGTAGTGGTGGTGTTCGATCCGGCAGGGCACAGCAGTGTGCTTCCAGCTCATTGGTTAAGGCCACAGCAGTGTGCTTCCAGCTCATTGGTTAAGCAGGGCACAGCAGTGTGCTTCCAGCTCATTGGTTAAGCAGCATTTCATTCACACATAGATTATATCTGAGCCAGGTCTCCCAAGGAGGAGCGTCTGAAGCCTGTCCTGGAACAGGGTATCCGGACGTAAACACTAATCCATCCATTGATCGCTGGGAGATCAATATAAAGCTGATCAGCATCAGCAACACAACCAATCACTGGAGACTCCTACTCCAATGCTCGTCCATGCCAGGTGTGTTGTCATCTGATCAATGTTTCATATTGTACAGTATAGCTATGATCACCATAATGCTGGGGTTTATTAGAATGCTCCCAACCCAACCCCTCGCATGCTGCTCAGATTCATTGGGGAGAATTTACAAGAGCCTTTCTGCCAAATATAACTATATAACCATTTTGTTGTTTTTTTGTAAGGGTTGCTGACTTGTACAGATTAGTCAATAACTGAACTACTAATTGTTTGTAAAACATATCAGAAATCAAATCAAACTTTAGTTATAGAGCACATTTAAAACAATCTAGATTGACCAAAGTGCTGTACAGGGTGAGACAAACACATCAACAATTTATACCACAACAACAATAACAAAAACATCAATAATTAATGCCACAATAACAAGAGTGCAATAAACAAAACATAAACATTAGGTGTGATTAAAAGCCAAATAATAGAAGTGTGTTTTAAGAAGTGACTTAAAATATGTTTTACATAAAAAGGCAGACTATTCCAGAGCCTAGGAGCAGCAGAGGCACGGTCTCCCCTACTCCTGAGGTTCGTCTTATGAGGCACGGTCTCCCCTACTCCTGAGGTTCGTCTTATGAGGCACGGTCTCCCCTACTCCTGAGGTTCGTCTTATGAGGCACGGTCTCCCCTACTCCTGAGGTTCGTCTTATGAGGCACGGTCTCCCCTACTCCTGAGGTTCGTCTTATGAGGCACGGTCTCCCCTACTCCTGAGGTTCGTCTTATGAGGCACGGTCTCCCCTACTCCTGAGGTTCGTCTTATGAGCCTCCAGGAGCAGCTTGTCTGCTGACCTCAGCATTCAGAATTTAGCTATTGAAAAATAGCAGATCTACAAGCTCATAGCGTACAAGAAGTCAGAGTTTGGAAGTATGAGGATTTTACTCGAGTAACGAGCCGAGACTTGCATGACCTGTCATGGTAATGGAAACCCCAGTCTGACTCCCAGAGTAACATGACCTGTCATGGTAATGGAAACCCCAGTCTGACTCCCAGAGTAACATGACCTGTCATGGTAATGGAAACCCCAGTCTGACTCCCAGAGTAACATGACCTGTCATGGTAATGGAAACCCCAGTCTGACTCCCAGAGTAACATGACCTGTCATGGTAATGGAAACCCCAGTCTGACTCCCAGAGTAACATGACCTGTCATGGTAATGGAAACCCCAGTCTGACTCCCAGAGTAACATGACCTGTCATGGTAATGGAAACCCCAGTCTGACTCCCAGAGTAACATGGGATCATAGCCTTTATAAGCTTCACTCCCACAACAGCCAACCCCCAACATAACAGAGTGAAACAAACAGCACCACAGGGGTGTGACAGATGAGATAATCTCAGAGGAAATGGCTTTACTGTAATTTAGAGGAGATACTCCTTTATAAAGGGGTATTATTAAATGTTTACATCTACATTTCTACGACACCGTGCAGGGATTTATAAGTAAATAAAATAATCTTAAAATCTATTCTAAAAGTAACAGGGAGCAGTTCAGCTAAAACTGGGGTTATGTGTTCTTGTTTTTTAGTGCCGGTGAGGAGGCGAGCAGCTGCATTTTGAAAAGACTGGGGTTATGTGTTCTAGTTTTTCTCAACTGCAGGCGCTTCAGTGATGCCTGGTCAATGCCGGAGAAGAGGGAGTTACAATAGTCCAGTCTGGATGATATAAAGGCATGTATTGCCATCTCCAGAAGATGTGGTTTGACCTTGGCCAACAGTCGTAATTGAAAAAAAGCTGCTTTTCACTACGGAACTAATGTGTTTGTTGAGTGTGAAGGTACTGTCCAAGGTGAAGCCAAGGTTTTTGACGGAGGAGCTAATTAGTTTGAGCTGAGGGTGAATGGAATGGTGTTATAGTGTCAAGGCCAAAGAATATGACTTCTGTTTTATCCCATTTTGGGCGGGAACCCCTTTTGGTGTTAGCATTATGTTATGCTTTGAAAAATAGCAGATCTACAAGCTCATAGCGCGCCACCGAGTGGCGCGCTATGAGCTTGTAGGTCTGCTATTTTTGAAAAATTGAAGAATGACTGATATAGAAGCATAGCTTTTTCAGAAAACTGTCAGGATATTGGCAAATATTGGCATGGCAGACAGTGAAATACTCAGTGTTAATAAAGTTATCCATTTGCAACTCTGATGCATTCTGGTTCCATCTGTGTGCGCTCTATGAGTTAACCCATTTAGGCCTGCCGTCGAAATCTTAAAAACGTTTTCTGAAAAACCTCATGTTTCTGTATCAGTGGTGCTCAATATTTCACATCAAGGACCCCCAACATTATATGTAATATGCCTCCGCCCCCCCGTCTGAAAATATGTTGTTCCAGGGACCCTCCCCAGAAGCAAAGATTTGAGTTAAAATGTTCATAGCGCGGCACTCGGTGAGCTTGTAGATCTGCTATTTTTCAATAGCTAAAGTATAACATAATGCTTTAAAACACCAAAAGGGGTTCCCACCCAAAATGAGTTAAATGAACACACCAGCATCACCGTCTAAGCCCCTAATAGCAGCAGGAGAAGCATATTTCCGTGGACTGGGTGCCAACACTGGCAATGTAAAACAGACCAGCTGTACACTGAACATCACTGGAAGCAATGTTTTACTACGACGACAGACACATTTACAATACGGTCCCCTACAAGCTGTCACCAACGACAGACACATTTACAATACGGTCCCCTACAAGCTGTCACCAACGACAGACACATTTACAATACGGTCCCCTACAAGCTGTCACCAACGACAGACACATTTACAATACGGTCCCCTACAAGCTGTCACCAACGACAGACACATTTACAATACGGTCCCCTACAAGCTGTCACCAACATGCAGAGAGTCACAGGCTTAATCCGAACGGTCGTATAAATGCATTCTCTCTCCTTTTTGGGCGTTGCTTGGTATTATCATAAGTACGGTTCCCAGTCTTTATGATATCTTTTTGGGCGTTGCTTGGTATTATCATAAGTACGGTTCCCAGTCTTTATGAAATCTTAATGGGCGTTGCTTGGTATTATCATAAGTACGGTTCCCAGTCTTTATGAAATCTTAATGGGCGTTGCTTGGTATTATCATAAGTACGGTTCCCAGTCTTTATGATATCTTAATGGGCGTTGCTTGGTATTATCATAAGTACGGTTCCCAGTCTTTATGATATCTTAATGGGCAGCAGCAAGGAGTAGAAAAAACAGTGATCTATCAAAGGCTGTTGTTGAATGTGAGAGTGTGTCAGACCTCTGGGGTCAACCGTCCTGTTATCTGTGACAGCGTACCAAAACATTTGTGTTTACACCAGTGATTGGTGGAATGGTTGCAGACATGTGACAGGCTGACAGTGATTGGTAGAATAGTTGCAGACACATGACAGCGAGCCCGTGATTGGTGTAATGGTTGCAGACACATGACAGGGAGCCTGTGATTGGTGGAATGGTTGCAGACACATGACAGGGAGCCCGTGATTGGTGTAATGGTTGCAGACACATGACAGGGAGCCTGTGATTGGTGTAATGGTTGCAGACACAGAGCCAGATGAATACACAATTTTTTCGACCGCGGTCGAGATCGTGGATTTCACAATATTACGCCAGACTTCCCGGTCCTTCATTGCCATCCCCAGTTCCTGCTTACTGATGCCTGCATGTGTCCCTAGCGATGACATGTGTCCCTAGCGATGACATCAGGGAACCACAGTTTTCTACCTCTGGTCTGCTTTGAGGCAGGACTCCAGAGAAGAAGGGAAGATATAACCTCATTGTCAGCTATACATTCAAAAAGCACAGCTAGGATCCTGACTAGAGTGCGGAAGGAAATATGCCCATATTACACCCCCCCTCCGCTCTCTCCACTGGCTCCCCATCGCCTTCAGGACTGAATACATGATTTCACTTCTCACTCACCAGTGCATTTACGGAAATTTCCTTTTGCTTTAAGTAGCATGAGAAATGTCAAACTAGGGGGTTTTCATGATTCTTTTTGACTTATTTTATTATGCTTCATCCTCACTGTTCTTTCTTGAAAACTCCAAGTCCACACATTGTCTGCTACTGTCAACTTGTTGTGCATCTGATAAATAAAGACTTGAACTTGAGCCATATTTGTCACCATTCTAAATAAAAGGAATAAACAAGTTATTCTGAAAGCCTGTGGCTTTTATGTCTGTCTGTGAGTAAATTCATGGTTGTGCTGTGCATGTGTTGGTTCCTGCATAATTAATTGGTGTGTTTGTTTTTAAAGTTGTGTATCAGTGCACGCATACATATCCCAAAGTATGTACTGTGTGTATTACAGTGTGTGTGTGCAAATACTATGTACTGTATTTCAGTGTCTTTGTGCGTGTGCGCATGCGCGCGTGCGCTTATGTTGTTGTGTATGGTCGGAAGCACATTTTTCATTCTTGTCCGGTCTCTGTTTGGTTAAGGCCAAAGTAAAGCTACTTGAATATGACCCTGGGGACAGCTTGTCTAGCAGTTAATGTCTGACCATTCCTTTCGCTTAATGCCTTTATGTCCCTGCATAACCTACTGTAAGCAGAAATGAGAGAATAAGAGAATGACCTGATATACCCGGGCTAGCATCTTATGCACTATAACGGAATTAATGCGTGTTTGGACTGGAGTTTGAGATCGCAAACAACTTCCAACACGAGAAACAAGAAAGACCAGACAAGACTATGATAAACTATAGAGTGCTCGTGTTGGCTCACTCAACCACCTATAATGCTACCGGTGCATGTAAGGTAGCACCATCTGTGCCTGTGTTTAAAGGGGCATTCCACTCATTTTCAACATGTCACTAGAGGTCTGAAAAAAAATCATTAACATGGTGAAACACATATTGATGATGTCATCAAGATGTGTTTCACCATGTTAATGATTCTTTTCATAATTACAGTTCTAGGAAACACAGAATGGGGGGACTTTTTTATTATTTCCACACAACAGCTCTAAGGTATATTAAAAGTGACTTAAATGGGTGGTTTTCCCCTTTAAGTCACCTCTACACAGAAAGTTTGTTACCCTTTCTGTAGGAGATTGTACATATTCAACTGCTGTCTTGTTAAGGGACCAAGAAGTCACGTAGTGACTTTGGTCACTTATTGTTTTTGTGTTTATTTTTCTTCTTCTCCTTCTTCTTCTTCTCCTCCTTCCGCCAAAAATAGCTGTTCTGACTGAACCGTGCAGTCGGTTTTCGCGAAACTTGTCAACAAGATAGAGGACCATGCCAAACGGTGACTATGCGAAGCCCATGATGATTGGCCAAATGGTGGCGCTATAGCACTCAATTGATGAAAACTTGCAAACTTGCAACATTTGAACGTGCATATCTCATGAACCGTTTGACCGTTGGCAATGACACTTTGATACACATATGTGTCTCCTCATGCCGAACAACTTTCGTGTTCTGACTTTTGACCTCTGACCTTTAAATCACCCGCCATTTTGAATTGTATGAAAAACAGTTCAAATGTAACTCCTCCCAGAATCTTTGCTCAAAATGCACGAAAACTTCTACACGTTAACTTTGGACCTATACGGACAAATAATCGTAGCACATTTTTTCTAAGTGAAAAAGTTTTTATGAGCCAATGAAAATTGCGCGCGCACGCACACACACACACACACACACACACACACTAAGGTTTATACTGAATGATTTACTGTTTAGAATGAGTCAACTGACTGTGTCTGCATAGCTCAGTTGGTAGAGCTCTCGCCGTTGGACCACAAGGTTGTGTGTTCAAATCCGGGTAAAGACAACTCAGTGTATGCATTGTGTGCTGCAAGATTTGTGATGACTCAACTATAGAAATATTGAAGTAGATTACATTTGACCCATCAGGCACTAGGACATGGCATCACAATAATAGAGTTACTAGTAACTGAAATAGTGTAATAAGTCTCATTTTGTAATAGTGTAATAAGTGTAATAGTAGTGTAATAGGTGTAATAAGTGTAATAGTGTAATAGTAGTGTAATAGTGTAATAAGTGCAATACCGTACTGTACCATACGGTACTGTACCGTACCGGGACATGTTATGAGCACGCACGCACGCGCACACACACACACACACACACACACACACACACACACACACACACACACACTTTAACTGTGCGTGAAAACACACTGTAGTAATGGATAAAGACATGCCCAAAATGAGGACACACCTTCTTGTTACCAAATCAGTAAATGGTTTTACAGTTTACAATGTATTCACTGATTGTCTCTGTGTAGGTCAGTCAGTAGAGCTCCCGCCTTCGGTCCACAAGGTTGTGAGTTCAAATCCCGGTACCGACAACTCAGCTCGTCAGTCTCATTTGTGCATGTTGTTCTTATTGCGCATTGTTCTTCTTCTATCTTGGTCCCGCTTTATCGCTGCTTGCAGCTATATTCTTCCTTTCCTTTTGTGTTTCTCGTTTTCAAACTGCTCTTGATTGTGACTTGCTAGATGTTTTTGTTTTTTTGTTTTAGTTTTTTAACCTTGTACTGTACAGCACTTTGGAACCTTGTTTTGAAAGGTGCTATATAAATAAAGTTCATTATCATTATCATTATAAGGTTTCACATCACAGCAAATGAATGGTTTCATTATAATTCACTCCCAACCCCAATACAACCCAACCCCAATACTGAGGGAACATAATGTAGGCCTCGTACAGGTTAGGATGATTTCATCACAACATGATTTATAGGATTTCCTCCCTCCTACTTCCCATACTGCATACCTTCTGTTACCCTCCTGTTACCCTCCTCCTGTTATAACAAGCTTATTGAGAACCCGCTATCAATAAGCTTTGGGCTTATATCAAGCCTGTTATGGAGCACAGCGGCTGTGGCAGATCACCCTGCCACTGGCACATCTAGCAACTTATAGAACGTTTCTGTGTTATTTCATAAAATAACTAAACAAATAAACAAATAAACGAATAAACAAAACAAATATTTTTTGTTGAAATAAATATGCATTTTCTGTTTTAAAAAGCTGAAGATAATACGGTAAGATATTAAAAGATTTTATTGTAATTATTACAGTACAATTCATAATATAAAGACATTTAACACTTATTGCACACATTAACACTTTAATTGCCCGGAACTATTTAATCCATTACATTCATGCGCCCAGTCGATTTATAAACACGGGCGCCTTTTCCGGACGGACCGGCCGGAAGTTCATGATGTTGTGTAGCAGCTAACAATAGCCACAGCACTTTAGAGTCGATCGACAACGGGAGACAAGAATGAATCTATCGAGACTAGCGACTGGACCGCGGAGCGCCGTCTAACACAGGATCTTTTTTCAGAAAAAGACGGGATGATTTAGATCGCGAGTTATGAACGTTTTAAGATTTTTGTTTTCATCAGCTAAACAGAGGAGGGAGTTTTTCGATGACGTCTCACTCTTGCGCGTCACCGAGGAGAGCCCAGGAGGCGCGCCTGGGCTATGCGATCCGTTCTCGTATCAATAAACTTCGTCTTTTGGACAATACTTCGTCCTGGGCGACGGGCGTTACTAATAGAAAGGACAAAGAACTTCGTCCTGGGCGTTCGGAGTGTTAATGGTTGTTTTAATGATAGGTAAAAAAATAAATAAAAAAGTCATCTTCATTTTAGATAGTGGTCAGCCACAAACTCACAGACACTCACAACTGGACAATAAACAAATATACTGGTTCTGTTCAGAATGTTTTGGCGGCTCACGTCTTTCCACAAAAAAATAGATTAATGATCGATAGTGGGCTCGAAAAGAACGCGGCTCGATAAGCCTGATCGATAAGGTGATCGATAAGGTGATCGATAAGGTGATCGATTAGGTGATCGATTAGGTGATCGATTAGGTGCTTATCAATAAAACATAAGCTCCATTCCTACTAATGAGTTACAGTACTTAACCCATTCAGGACGGGAACCCCTTTTGGTGTTTTAAGCATTATGTGTTTTAAGCATTATATTATTCTTTAGCTATTGAAAAATAGCAGATATACAAGCTTGTAGCGCGTGTGCTGCGCTACGAGCTTGTAGATCTGCTATTTTTGAAAAATCGTGAAAATGTGGCACAAATCTTTGAACCTACCCTATAGGGACACGGGGAGAACATGTGAGGGTACCTACCCTAGGGGACACGGGGAGAACATGTGAGGGTACCTACCCTAGGGGACACGGGGAGAACATGTGAGGGTACCTACCCCAGGGGACACGGGGAGAACATGTGAGGGTACCTACTCTAGGGGACACGGGGAGAACATGTGAGGGTACCTACTCTAGGGGACACGGGGAGAACATGTGAGGGTACCTACCCTAGGGGACACGGGGAGAACATGTGAGGGTACCTACCCTAGGGGACACGGGGAGAACATGTGAGGGTACCTACCCCAGGGGACACGGGGAGAACATGTGAGGGTACCTACCCTAGGGGACACGGGGAGAACATGTGAGGGTACCTACTCTAGGGGACACGGGGAGAACATGTGAGGGTACCTACCCTAGGGGACACGGGGAGAACATGTGAGGGTACCTACCCTAGGGGACACGGGGAGAACATGTGAGGGTACCTACTCTAGGGGACACGGGGAGAACATGTGAGGGTACCTACCCTAGGGGACACGGGGAGAACATGTGAGGGTACCTACTCTAGGGGACACGGGGAGAACATGTGAGGGTACCTACCCTAGGGGACACGGGGAGAACATGTGAGGGTACCTACTCTAGGGGACACGGGGAGAACATGTGAGGGTACCTACCCTAGGGGACACGGGGAGAACATGTGAGGGTACCTACCCTAGGGGACACGGGGAGAACATGTGAGGGTACCTACTCTAGGGGACACGGGGAGAACATGTGAGGGTACCTACCCTAGGGGACACGGGGAGAACATGTGAGGGTACCTACCCTAGGGGACACGGGGAGAACATGCAAACTCCACACAGAAAGGCCCTTTCGCCAACCCCGCCTCGGGTATGGGCACTGATGATGCGGAGGAGAGAACATGCCCCCAGCGCCCCCCAGTGGGAATCGAACCCAGGACCGTGTAGCTGTGAGGCGACGGCACCGTGCCCCCATAATAATAATTCTTGACATGAAACATGAAACAGAGAGAACGCCATTACAATTCAGCACCATGGAGGATAGCCCCGAGTTTTCCTTCATTCTTTCTCGGCCAATTCAAACAATCTTTCTGAAATAAAGGTATAGGGGAAAGGATAGGTGCTGGAAAAACAGTTTGTACTCGCTCTGGAGTGTCGGTCAGAACACTGAATGATGAGGCAAGATATAGAGTCCAACGGTTTTACTGGGTGGTAGCATGGACAGCATACAGATGCACAGGTATTGCGTTGAGTGGACAATGTGTGTGGGTATGTGTGATTTCACTGTTCAAAGACGCACACAGGTAAAGGAAATAAAAGGAGTATGAACAGGAATGTCCGTGGTGAGTTTGGTAAAGGAGAATGAACAGGAATGTCCGTGGTGAGTTTGGTAAAGGAGAATGAACAGGAATGTCCGTGGTGAGTTTGGTAAAGGAGAATGAACAGGAATGTCCGTGGTGAGTTTGAACAGGAATGTCCGTGGTGAGTTTGAACAGGAATGTCCGTGGTGAGTTTGAACAGGAATGTCCGTGGTGAGTTTGGTAAAGGAGAATGAACAGGAATGTCTGTGGTGAGTTTGAACAGGAATGTCCGTGGTGAGTTTGAATGTCCGTGGTGAGTTTGTGGTGAGTTTGTGGTGAGTTTGTGAGCAGAAAAACTCAGACGGGAGAAAACACAGTCTCTTGGCGTCACTGTGTTAGACTACTAATTGAAAGGAGGGCGCGCTCCCGCTTCCTGCCTGCGGGGCGCGCTCATGCACGCGCTTTGGGAGCGTGCCTGTCATGTCTCTTGGACTTTGTAACACTTTCTGTCCAATCTTGGGCCACTTTACTGTTCCTTTCTCCACCACCACGTCCACATACGTGGGCTACTACTGTGCTTACGGGGCCTGTCATAATACGTGGCTACTACTGTGCTTACGGGGCCTGTCATAATACGTGGCTACTACTGTGTTTACGGGGCCTGTCATAATACGTGGCTACTACTGTGTTTACGGGGCCTGTCATAATACGTGGCTACTACTGTGCTTACGGGGCCTGTCATAATACGTGGCTACTACTGTGTTTACGGGGCCTGTCATAATACGTGGCTACTACTGTGTTTACGGGGCCTGTCATAATACGTGGCTACTACTGTGTTTACGGGGCCTGTCATAATACGTGGCTACTACTGTGTTTACGGGGCCTGTCATAATACGTGGCTACTACTGTGTTTACGGTGCCTGTCATAATACGTGGCTACTACTGTGTTTACGGTGCCTGTCATAATACGTGGCTACTACTGTGCTTACGGGGCCTGTCATAATACGTGGCTACTACTGTGTTTACGGGGCCTGTCATAATACGTGGCTACTACTGTGTTTACGGGGCCTGTCATAATACGTGGCTACTACTGTGTTTACGGGGCCTGTCATAATACGTGGCTACTACTGTGTTTACGGGGCCTGTCATAATACGTGGCTACTACTGTGTTTACGGGGCCTGTCATAATACGTGGCTACTACTGTGTTTACGGTGCCTGTCATAATACGTGGCTACTACTGTGTTTACGGTGCCTGTCATAATACGTGGCTACTACTGTGCTTACGGGGCCTGTCATAATACGTGGGCTACTACTGTGCTTACGGGGCCTGTCATACATGGCTACTACTGTGCTTACGGGGCCTGTCATAATACGTGGCTACTACTGTGCTTACGGGGCCTGTCATAATACGTGGCTACTACTGTGCTTACGGGGCCTGTCACGGCTGTCACAGGAACACCCAATCTCTTTCTGGAGATGAGGTCTTGTGACCTTTACATTGACCCTGTTTGGCTTCGTCCTCAGAACACTGTCGGCTTCACCTTTGGTTTTCCATGTTAACCCATTTAGAGCTGAGATCAGATTCTGTCTTCTAAATCCTGACAGTTTTCTGAAAAACCTAATGTTTCTATGTCAGTCGTGATCAAACATTTTCACGTCAAGGACCCTCCAGAAATATATGTAATTCCAGGGACCCCCCCCCCCCCCCCAGAAGCAAAGATTTGAGTTAAAAATGTTCGCTCTAGATTTCCACCACCTTTTCACAATTTTTCAAAAATCGCACTCGGTGCCGCGCTATGAGCTTGTAGATCTGCTATTTTTAAACAACTAAAAGAATAACAATGCTTAAAACACCAAAATGGGTTCCCGTTCAGAATGGGATACATGTGGTACACAGACAGTGGAATAGAATAGCACAGTGAGACATTTTCTCCTTTTCAACATAGGCTGCACGGATGACACCAATTAAAACAGAATAGGCTGCTTTTAAAGATCATCTGAATTGAAACTTTGTTTTTTGCACTTTTAGAGCATATCTGAGATGATAATGGGGACGCAAAGTATTCAACAATAGACCCCTAACAATGTCATTTTACGTACAGTATCTAGGTTTGCTTCTTGAGTCTGACTCAGAGTATAAAGGAGGATAGAGACTGAACCGGCGCGAAGCTCCGCCCCCTGCTATTCATGTCAGTGGAAGTTGCTCAGTGGCGTTTTGAAGCACCCGGAAGAACCGTCTACTTCCACATTTTGACCACCACATGTTGGTGGTCAAATGTGGAAGTGCAACCGAGCGCTCAATGTTAAAGCCCAGATGCTGCACCGGGTTTCCCGGTCATGAATCCACGGGTCCGCCTGCAGTCCCTCCTCTTACCACTAGGGCCCAGTGCTTCAACGTTGAAGAGCCTCACTGGGGCCTTGGTCTGACTCTTACCTATCGTGTGTTTCTTGAGTCTGACTCTTACCCATCGTGTGTTTCTCCTGCGTTTCACTCTCACTGTCACTGCTGTGACACCACAGTTTCCCCAGAGGGATCAATAGAGCTTCGCTGTACCTTAATCAAAGCTGTAATTGCAGCAGGCTCCTCAGACAGATAGTAAATGAGGGAGTTGTATATGAGGCAGTTGAATCCCTGCTATACGTCTCCGTCTGCCTGAGTGAACCCGTGTTATCCCCTGGATTCCTCCCCGGGGATCAATAAAGGCTTATCTGATCGCATCTTATCTTCTACACCCACACAGCTGACTGTATGGGCCTCTCTGATGGGATGTCATGTTCAATCGTTGGAGGCCTGCCGAGATCGACACGGTAAAACGTGACCGTTGACACTAAATCTATTGGGGTCTCTTTTCATCTTGATTGGCATGGCTGTACATTATTGGACATGGCTGTACTCAAAGGTCATGTTAGGCAGGTGGTTACTGTATTCGGTCGTGTTTATGTCAAATATCGGAACATGTAATTACCTCTGGACATCCTCGCTGGATAATTATCATAAACTACTCTGCAAATTAAGACACATTTCAAATCATCTGCTCCACTCATTTGCTCTGTCACACGCACGCACGCACGACTTATCACGCCATTCCCCTTCTCCTAAATCTCTTGGTCTTTGTCAGCCAGAGAATCATGGCGTTACCAAGTAAGTAACCCAGTGGTCCGGGACCCCAGTGGTCCGGGACTCCCAGGGGATCCCCAGCTAAATGATAGTGAAACAACTTTAGAAAACCACTGAAGTAACCAGTTTACTAAGCTTCTCAAACAAGAAACACGAGGCACCGTGGGCGAATGCAGTCCAGCGAGACATCACAACAGAAACACGAGGCACCGTGGGCGAATGCAGTCCAGCGAGACATCACAACAGAAACACGAGGCACCGTGGGCGAATGCAGTCCAGCGAGACATCACAACAGAAACACGAGGCACCGTGGGCGAATGCAGTCCAGCGAGACATCACAACAGAAACACGAGGCACCGTGGGCGAATGCAGTCCAGCGAGACATCACAACAGCTCTCTCCCTCCACCACCTCCACGAGGCACCGTGGGCGAATGCAGTCCAGCGAGACATCACAAGAGCTCTCTCCCTCCACCACCTCCATGTGGCTTAACCTCTCTCCCTAAACCTGTGACCACTCTCACAGGAGAGACTGGATGTCATGGTCCAGTGACCTCTCTCACAGGAGAGACTGGATGTCATGGTCCAGTGACCTCTCACAGGAGAGACTGGATGTCATGGTCCAGTGACCACTCTCACAGGAGAGACTGGATGTCATGGGCGGCAGTGGCTCAGGGGTAGAGTGGCCGGATGGTAAGCGCAAGGTTGCCAGTTCGATCCCTGTGGGCTCCCCCAGAGTTAGTGTCGAAGTGTCCTTGAGCAAGACACTAAACCCCTAATTGCTCCCGATGTGCAGGTTGGTGCCTTGCATGGTTTCCGCCGCCATCGGTGTGTGAATGGGTGTGTGAATGGGTGAATGTAATGCAGAGTCTATGTAAAGGTGTGTGAATGGGTGTGTGAATGGGTGAATGTAATGCACAATCTGTGTATGAATGTGTGTGTGAATGGGTGAATGTAATGCACAATCTATGTATAGGTGTGTGCATGTGTGCATGAATGGGTGAATGTAATGCACAATCTATGTAAAGGTGTATGAATGTCTGTGTGAATGGGTGAATGTAATGCACAATCTATGTAAAGGTGTGTGAATGTGTGTGTGTGAATGGGTGAATGTAATGCACAATCTATGTAAAGGTGTGTGAATGGGTGAATGTAATGCACAATCTATGTAAATGTGTGTGAATGTGTGAATGTAATGCACAATCTATGTAAATGTGTATGAATGTGTGAGTGAATGGGTGAATGTAATGCACAATCTATGTAAAGGTGTGTGAATGGGTGAATGTGATGCACAATCTATGTAAAGGTGTATGAATGGGTGAATGTGATGCACAATCTATGTAAATGTGTGTGAATGTGTGTGTGTGAATGGGTGAATGTAATGCACCATCCCGTAAAGCGCCTTGGATAAAGGCGCTATATAAATGCACCATTTACCATGGTCCAGTGACCACTCTTACAGGAGAGACTGGATGCCATGGTCCAGTGACCACTCTCACAGGAGAGACTGGATGTCATGGTCCAGTGACCACTCACAGGAGAGACTGGATGCCATGGTCCAGTGACCACTCTCACAGGAAAGACTGGATGTCATGGTCCGTGACCACTCTCACAGGAGAGACTGGATGCCATGGTCCAGTGACCTCTCACAGGAGAGACTGGATGTCATGGTCCGTGACCACTCTCACAGGAGAGACTGGATGTCATGGTCCAGTGACCTCTCACAGAAGAGACTGGATGCCATGGTCCAGTGACCACTCTCACAGGAGAGACTGGATGCCATGGTCCAGTGACCTCTCACAGGAGAGACTGGATGCCATGGTCCAGTGACCACTCACAGGAGAGACTGGATGCCATGGTCCAGTGACCTCTCACAGGAGAGACTGGATGTCATGGTCCAGTGACCACTCTCACAGGAGAGACTGGATGCCATGGTCCAGTGACCTCTCACAGGAGAGACTGGATGTCATGGTCCAGTGACCACTCTCACAGGAGAGACTGGATGTCATGGTCCAGTGACCTCTCACAGGAGAGACTGGATGTCATGGTCCAGTGACCACTCTCACAGGAGAGACTGGATGTCATGGTCCAGTGACCACTCACAGGAGAGACTGGATGTCATGGTCCAGTGACCTCTCACAGGAGAGACTGGATGTCATGGTCCAGTGACCTCTCACAGGAGAGACTGGATGTCATGGTCCAGTGACCACTCTCACAGGAGAGACTGGATGTCATGGTCCAGTGACCTCTCACAGGAGAGACTGGATGTCATGGTCCAGTGACCTCTCTCACAGGAGAGACTGGATGTCATGGTCCAGTGACCACTCACAGGAGAGACTGGATGCCATGGTCCAGTGACCACTCTCACAGGAGAGACTGGATGTCATGGTCCAGTGACCACTCTCACAGGAGAGACTGGATGCCATGGTCCAGTGACCACTCTCACAGGAGAGACTGGATGCCATGGTCCAGTGACCACTCTCACAGGATAGACTGGATGTCATGGTCCAGTGACCTCTCACAGGAGAGACTGGATGTCATGGTCCAGTGACCTCTCTCACAGGAGATACTGGATGCCATGGTCCAGTGACCTCTCACAGGAGAGACTGGATGTCATGGTCCAGTGACCACTCTCACAGGAGAGACTGGATGTCATGGTCCAGTGACCTCTCACAGGAGAGACTGGATGTCATGGTCCAGTGACCTCTCTCACAGGAGAGACTGGATGTCATGGTCCAGTGACCTCTCTCACAGGAGATACTGGATGCCATGGTCCAGTGACCTCTCACAGGAGAGACTGGATGTCATGGTCCAGTGACCACTCTCACAGGAGAGACTGGATGTCATGGTCCAGTGACCTCTCACAGGAGAGACTGGATGTCATGGTCCAGTGACCTCTCTCACAGGAGAGACTATATGCCATGGTCCAGTGACCACTCTCACAGGAGAGACTGGATGTCATGGTCCAGTGACCACTCTCACAGGAGAGACTGGATGTCATGGTCCAGTGACCACTCTCACAGGAGAGACTGGATGTCATGGTCCAGTGACCTATCACAGGAGAGACTGGATGTCATGGTCCAGTGACCTCTCACAGGAGAGACTGGATGTCATGGTCCAGTGACCTCTCACAGGAGAGACTGGATGCCATGGTCCAGTGACCACTCTCACAGGAGAGACTGGATGCCATGGTCCAGTGACCACTCACAGGAGAGACTGGATGCCATGGTCCAGTGACCACTCTCACAGGAGAGACTGGATGCCATGGTCCAGTGACCACTCTCACAGGAGAGACTGGATGTCATGGTCCAGTGACCTCTCACAGGAGAGACTGGATGTCATGGTCCAGTGACCTCTCTCACAGGAGAGACTGGATGTCATGGTCCAGTGACCACTCACAGGAGAGACTGGATGCCATGGTCCAGTGACCTCTCACAGGAGAGACTGGATGCCATGGTCCAGTGACCACTCTCACAGGAGAGACTGGATGCCATGGTCCAGTGACCACTCTCACAGGAGAGACTGGATGTCATGGTCCAGTGACCACTCTCACAGGAGAGACTGGATGCCATGGTCCAGTGACCACTCACAGGAGAGACTGGATGTCATGGTCCAGTGACCTCTCACAGGAGAGACTGGATGTCATGGTCCAGTGACCTCTCACAGGAGAGACTGGATGCCATGGTCCAGTGACCACTCTCACAGGAGAGACTGGATGTCATGGTCCAGTGACCACTCTCACAGGAGAGACTGGATGTCATGGTCCAGTGACCACTCACAGGAGAGACTGGATGCCATGGTCCAGTGACCACTCTCACAGGAGAGACTGGATGTCATGGTCCAGTGACCACTCTCACAGGAGAGACTGGATGTCATGGTCCAGTGACCACTCTCACAGGAGAGAATGGATGTCATGGTCCAGTGACCTCTCACAGGAGAGACTGGATGTCATGGTCCAGTGACCTCTCACAGGAGAGACTGGATGTCATGGTCCAGTGACCACTCTCACAGGAGAGACTGGATGCCATGGTCCAGTGACCACTCACAGGAGAGACTGGATGCCATGGTCCAGTGACCACTCTCACAGGAGAGACTGGATGTCATGGTCCAGTGACCTCTCACAGGAGAGACTGGATGTCATGGTCCAGTGACCTCTCACAGGAGAGACTGGATGCCATGGTCCAGTGACCACTCTCACAGGAGAGACTGGATGTCATGGTCCAGTGACCACTCTCACAGGAGAGACTGGATGCCATGGTCCAGTGACCACTCACAGGAGAGACTGGATGTCATGGTCCAGTGACCTCTCACAGGAGAGACTGGATGTCATGGTCCAGTGACCTCTCACAGGAGAGACTGGATGTCATGGTCCAGTGACCACTCTCACAGGAGAGACTGGATGTCATGGTCCAGTGACCACTCTCACAGGAGAGACTGGATGTCATGGTCCAGTGACCACTCTCACAGGAGAGACTTGATGCCATGGTCCAGTGACCTCTCACAGGAGAGACTGGATGCCATGGTCCAGTGACCACTCTCACAGGAGAGACTGGATGTCATGGTCCAGTGACCACTCTCACAGGAGAGACTGGATGCCATGGTCCAGTGACCACTCTCACAGGAGAGACTGGATGTCATGGTCCAGTGACCTCTCACAGGAGAGACTGGATGTCATGGTCCAGTGACCTCTCACAGGAGAGACTGGATGTCATGGTCCAGTGACCTCTCACAGGAGAGACTGGATGCCATGGTCCAGTGACCACTCTCACAGGAGAGACTGGATGTCATGGTCCAGTGACCACTCTCACAGGAGATACTGGATGCCATGGTCCAGTGACCACTCTCACAGGAGAGACTGGATGTCATGGTCCAGTGACCACTCTCACAGGAGAGACTGGATGTCATGGTCCAGTGACCACTCTCACAGGAGAGACTGGATGTCATGGTCCAGTGACCACTCTCACAGGAGAGACTGGATGCCATGGTCCAGTGACCACTCACAGGAGAGACTGGATGCCATGGTCCAGTGACCACTCTCACAGGAGAGACTGGATGTCATGGTCCAGTGACCTCTCACAGGAGAGACTGGATGTCATGGTCCAGTGACCACTCTCACAGGAGAGACTGGATGTCATGGTCCAGTGACCTCTCTCACAGGAGAGACTGGATGTCATGGTCCAGTGACCACTCTCACAGGAGAGACTGGATGCCATGGTCCAGTGACCTCTCACAGGAGAGACTGGATGTCATGGTCCAGTGACCACTCTCACAGGAGAGACTGGATGTCATGGTCCAGTGACCACTCTTACAGGAGAGACTGGATGTCATGGTCCAGTGACCTCTCACAGGAGAGACTGGATGCCATGGTCCAGTGACCTCTCACAGGAGAGACTGGATGTCATGGTCCAGTGACCTCTCACAGGAGAGACTGGATGCCATGGTCCAGCAGTGCCAACAAGTGTATCGACATGGAAAAGCTATACATGCTACAGCTTTGTAGCCTGGCTAATAAGCCAGACTCAAATCACACTGCCGTGTGGTATTTGAGTCTGGAGATGCTGTGTATGGATCTTGTTTCCCGGGGGGGGGGGGTTCAAACATTTTCTCTTTGACGCAATTGGTTAGAGCTACTGTCAGTCAAAGGTGTCAAGCATTGAACGTCACTGTACCAAAGCCCGCCCATATTGCATACCGTGTCTCGATTGGCCACACCAGTTCTCTGGTGTAGGAAATGGGCGTACAATTGAGCCTCTCCAGACCGTAATCCGCCGGTAGGCAATTTTCTTTTTGCCAACGGCTGATTCGGTCTGGCTTATTAGCCAGCTTTGTACTCTGTACAGCTGTGACATAGGGCACGTTCGAAAACAGCGCACTGTATGTGCAATTCAAACTAATAGGCGAGTGCGCTCCGCGGTGCGGTGTGTTTTCCGAACGCGTCCATAATCAAGCAGTGAAATGAAGGGAACATGGCGTCGATGCATTGTGTTCTGCCCTCGCTCAATCATAAAGATAAAAAGGACCATTTGAAGGCAAAGTCTTTGTTTTGGATTTGTTTCTATTTTCCTTTCCATCAGTTAATCCTTATCTCTAATTTTGTAGAACTGAAATGACATGAAATACACAATGCATTTGTTACAATGTGTACAGATTTCCACTGTAAATAGTGTAGATACTTTGTTTACTACATGAATCATTTTAACTTGCAAACATGAATTGCAGCGACACATTTGCAATTACATGAAAATTAAGCAGGTACATAAGCCATAAGAAAATACTGTTTTGCACAGAAACATGTAAATTTGTTTTTTAAGGAGTGCATTCATAATATCAAGAATTATATTTGGCATGAACTCAAAATCCGAAAATGATTATACTCAAATGACTCCCAAAATGCACAAAAACCCCACAAGAGTGAGAATAAAAATACAGCAAGGCTGCCTGGACCAAGGACCATTATTTATACTAAAGTAGTATTATATTGCCATGGGGATGTGGGGGGGGGGGAAATATATGTCAATAATTCCTTTGAAATTACTATGTTACTATTTACTATGACAATTCAATAAACATATGTTTTAAAAAAAAAGTATTATATTAAAATATCAAGGACCATTATTTATTTGGTATTTGAGCCACGGAACACCATTTGTGACCATATTTGACTGAGAGCCTGCATGACATCATGGAGCCTCCAGCTTTTCACAAGAGGAGAAAAACTGAATGTATTCATTTTTTTATCCACAATGAGTTAATAGCACAGGGAGACTCTTCACATACTAGAGCATGTCTGAAATAAATATCAGAGCTGAAATCGACATGTAAATATGAAATAAATGCTGAAACATGTAGCTAGGTGTAATGTTAGAGACCACAGAAGACATGTTAATGTGAAATAAATGCTTAAACATGTAGCTAGGTGTAATGTTAGAGTCCACAGAAGACATGTAAATATGAAATAAATGCTTAAACATGTAGCTAGGTGTAATGTTAGAGTCCACAGAAGACATGTAAATATGAAATAAATGCTTAAACATGTAGCTAGGTGTAATGTTAGAGTCCACAGAAGACATGTAAATATGAAATAAATGCTTAAACATGTAGCTAGGTGTAATGTTACAGAAGTGAACATTTCAAGCCTGTTTTCTCAACTCACTGTTTCTCTGTAAGACATTACTATATAAGCCATATCTCCAAAACCGGTGGGTCAAACTGAACAACCAATATGTCAATTTGAAGCTATGGTTCCCTGCTTTAGGGTTAGGGTTAGGGTTAACGAAAACAAAATAAAAAAATCCAATGGCAGCCCCGCAATGCAAACTAACAGGCGAGTGCGCTCCGCGGTGCAGTATTTTTTCCCAACGCGTCCATAATCAAGCAGTGAAAATGAAGGGAGCAAATTGGAGTCGATGCCTTGATTACAAGACATTTATCCATTTGCAAAAACATGGGACAACACACGGTGCACTACTTCGCTAGCCTGGGTTCCAGGCTGATTCGCTGCGCTCCCCCGGATCTGAAATGTCACTTCGCAACGAAGTGGCATTTCAGATCCGGGGGAGCGCAGCAAATCAGCCTGGAACCCATGGCTACTAATTTGCCGCAATGGCACTGCAGGAGACGTGCTGGGTAGGACATTAAAATCAAAAGTGCTTGTTAAATCTCTCCCTAAATCAATGTGACCATGCACTCTCACAGGAGAGACTGGATGTCATGGTCCAGCAGAGCCAACAAGTGTATCGACATGGAGAGGAAAAGCTATACATTTGTACTCTGTACAGCTGTGACATAGGGCGCGTTTGGAAACAGCACACTGAGCGCACTGTGCAATGCAAACTAATAGGCGAGTGCGCTCCGCGGTGCGATAAGTTTTCTGAAAAACCCATGTTTCTATGTCAGTCGTTCTCAAACATTTTCATGTCAAGGAGCCCCAAAAATTCTATGTAATTGGCCGCCGACCCCCATCTGAAATATGTTGTTCCAGGGGACCTATCCCCAGAAGCAAAGATTTGAGTTAACACTTTAATTGCCCGGAACTATTTAATCCATTACATTCATGCTCCCAGTCGATTTATAAACACGGACGCCTTTTCCAGACGGACCGGCCGGAAGTTCATGATGTTGTGTAGCAGCTAACAATAGCCACACCACTCTAGAATCGATCGACAACAACGGGAGACAATAATAAATCTATCGAGACTAGCGACTGGACCGCGGAGCGCCATCTAACACAGGATATTTTTTCATAAAAAGACGGGATGATTTAGATCGCGAGTTATGAACGTTTTAAGATTTTCGTTTTCATCTTGTAGATCTGCTATTTTTCAACAGCTAAAGTACGACATATTCATAATGCTTCAAACACCAAAAGGGGTTCCCGTCCTGAAGGGCTTCACTCTCTCCCTTTCAAGATTTTACTTAGGGAGGAAAGTAGACTGATTGGTCGGCTATTTGGGGCAGTAAAAGCAGTAGCATGTATAGAAAAGCTACGGCTTTGTACTTGTCAAGTCCAATTATGGATGGACGAGACGTATGATCAAAATTGGGGTAAATGTATTATGTGAACTAGACATGTGCTCTCATCAGAGAGAGAAGAAGGAACTGTCAATAGTAAAGGTCTCTAATCACATTCCGTGGGGCAATACATAGGCTGCATGCAACCCTTCTGGGTTGGGTGGTAAGCTACCTTCCTGCTAGAGTGAGAGGTCTTTACGACACCTACAGAGGAAGGGGTGCTGACTCACAAAGTACACACATATAATGGCAGGGTGAACAATGTAACTAAGTACCACTTTAGTTCCTGTCATAAGTGATCAATATGTGTTCTAGAGTCCATACTTAGATATTGGGTTACCAAAACACCTTTATAATAATATCTAAGAGTCTACCAGTTTAATCTAGTTTGAGATAGCAGCTAGGCACAAGGATGGCAGTTGGCTGACAGGCAAGGGCTTAGAACTGCCTCTCTCAGGCAGAGCAGGGGCCACTGGGCTTTCGATTGGCCAGGGAGGTGTGACCTCATTCAGGGCCTGCTGTATTCATGTGTGTGGCAGCTGTGGGGTAGATTCAAGGGGAAGACCATGAGGGCAACAGGCGAGAGGCCAATGGTAAATATATATAAATGTGCTTAATTAATAACATGTGTTGTGTTGGGTGATGGTTTAGATTGTAACAAAGTATGTATTGTGCTTCTTGTCTCCCAAATAATAATGATAATAAGATTTAAAACCATAGGTTATGCATAGGTTGTAGACTACCATAGTGTTGAGCTAAGTTGTACCAAGATCGATAGGAGCTGAACTCCTCACAGACAGATAGGGTAGGGACAGACTATTAGGCAATGTGTTTATGTTTAATAACGAGTTAATAAAACCTTATAAAAAGCACGTTGAGTTTGTAAAGAGAAGCGATTATTGGAACATTTGTGACTAGATTTGATCGAAGGACTGCCATTGGATTTTTTTGAATTTTCGTTTTTTCATGTCATATGAAAGCAGGGAATCATAGCTTCAAATTTACATATTGGTTGTTCAGTTTGACCCACCAGTTTTGGAGATATGGCTTATAGAAAAATGTCTTGCAGGAGTAGTGGAAAAAAGACCAAGCAGAGAAAATGGACTTCTAAGCTTTAGTTCAGTGATCTGTGACTTTAGGGGGCACTGTTTTCCCTTCATTCCTCCATTAGTCAACCAGCAGTGTTGCCATGTCTGCTTATTATAATTAGTTGGCCTTGTTTCTAAAGAAAAATAATGCATAGGCCTACTGTACCAATATTATAATAATTTATAACCTGTTAATACAAATGTATTTGACAAAAATAAAGTGTAGTTGATTATTTGGGCTTGTTTTTAAAGTGTAGTTGATTATGGAGAGTTGGTAACCAAGTGGACCCTTATTAGATCAAGTGTAAAAAGAAACCTTAAAAAAGGTCCATTTTGTTTCATTTTACACTCTCAATATGTACATAATTGTTAAACATCTGCATTACTTCATTTACAATAAGTCTACACAATAGAGAATGTTGTTATCTTGATCGTTTGCCTGTTATCTCTCTTTTTTTAAATAGGCTGCTGTATTTATTTGCCTTTTGTAGTATGAAAAAGGGAAAATAACAGTGGCAGATAAATTAGGCCTATGTAAATGTTCCAGATGAGTACAAATAAAAGAGC
Organism: Electrona antarctica; assembly: GCF_951216825.1. Lineage (NCBI taxonomy): Eukaryota > Metazoa > Chordata > Actinopteri > Myctophiformes > Myctophidae > Electrona > Electrona antarctica. The sequence goes on from NC_136807.1 coordinate 387,959, forward strand.
TATATGAATGCAATAAAAAACAAACAAAAAAAACAGTTAAACCAACAGACAACAGGACAGTTTGCTCTCAAACCCTCCCAGCACAAATTGTGCCCTCTTGGCTATTCTCTTAATTCCTCTGTTTCATTAGCCTGTTATTATTATTATTTGTCTGCAGACCCCCATCTGAAAATAATTTATGCCAGACACAAGATTTGTGTTGTTTGTATGCATGTAGATCGGCTATTTTCGCTTATTTTGGGCTTGTTTTCATATACCGGGTTGCTTATTTCTCTCGCAGAAACTGGCAACCCCCTAATGATAGCCGTTAGCTACATTTAGCTAATATATTGATATCAATCCTGTAGCTAAAACAAGTACATTATCACGCTATGATACATATCGATGCGATCTGCGTTATTATGACCTTAATTTTCATGGCAGGTACATTCCAAAGCAACTAATAATAACCACGTTATGGTGACATAATGTTACAATGTTTACAATACATTAATTCGAGTCTTCTTCTTCTGCTATTGGAAATAGGAAGCCATTTCCGCATTTTCCATTGTTGTGGCCACCAGTGCCCCCAGCTGGAACATTAGCATGAATTAGCTTTAGGCGGACCAAAATAAACACACTTTTTACAAAATATCGTTGTTAATACTTCTTTCTGTGCTATTTTTGTTAGCCAGTTAGTAAAAGACTAGTATTATCTTCCAAAACGATTGTGTACAAAAAGGCGGATTTTAGCGGAATTTGCATACTTCTGGTTAGCATTGGTTAACCCAATGGTTATAACATTAGACATAGTGACATGTTTAAGCATTTATTTCATATTTATGTCGATATCAGCTCTGACATTTATTTCAGACCTGCTCTAACATGACATGAATAATAATATAGCTTCAGATTATTTTAGACAGAAAAATAAAAAAGGACAAAGAAAATAGTTTTTCAGCTGTCCTCAACAGTTGCCACCCCCGCGATGGCAGTCCGTATATTGCGTGTGGTCACATTTAGTTTAGCCTATGCGTGTTAATTCTTTAGTAAAAGTTTGCCTGTTGCAGAGTCCGTCGGATGCTCGGCTAATCTCCCGAAATCCGAACAGTACTCTACAGCTGTGACATAGGGCGCGTTCGGAAACAATTTCAAACTAATAGGCATATCCAATGCACATTTAGCCATTTGCATTTAGCCACAACACACTAATTCGCTGCAATGGCACTGGAGACGTGATGGGTAGGAAATTAAAACTAAAAGTTAATCTGCTGATAGGAGATAATGGCACACGTGACACTGTTTCATATGGCCGTCATAGTGGGAAAGTGTTCCTCTCGCTGTCTAATTATGTTAGACACAAACACTTCTTCAACGTGGTGCTCTCTGCCATAACAGAGAGACTAATCTGATGGTTGTGTGCAGCCATTTGTCACCTCCATGGGAACTGTCTGTTTGGGTGGAACCGAGACAAAGATGGAGTGATCCTCTGAACCCCAGAAGCTTTATTACCACCCTCGGGCTCGGCCAGTACAGAGCGATTCTGTCCTTTATAGCGCCACCAACAGGTGGACTTCACATTGACCTGTTATAGCGCCACCAACAGGTGGACTTCACATTGACCTGTTATAGCGCCACCAACAGGTGGACTTCACATTGACCTGTTATAGCACCACCAACAGGTGGACTTCACATTGACCTGTTATAGCACCACCAATAGGTGGACTTCACATTGACCTGTTATAGCGCCACCAACAGCTGGACTTCACATTGACCTGTTATAGCGCCACCAACAGGTGGACTTCACATTGACCTGTTATAGCGCCACCAACAGGTGGACTTCACATTGACCTGTTATAGCACCACCAACAGGTGGACTTCACATTGACCTGTTATAGCACCACCAATAGGTGGACTTCACATTGACCTGTTATAGCACCACCAATAGGTGGACTTCACATTGACCTGTTATAGCACCACCAACAGGTGGACTTCACATTGACCTGTTATAGCACCACCAATAGGTGGACTTCACATTGACCTGTTATAGCGCCACCAACAGGTGGACTTCACATTGACCTGTTATAGCACCACCAATAGGTGGACTTCACATTGACCTGTTATAGCGCCACCAACAGGTGGACTTCACATTGACCTGTTATAGCACCACCAACAGGTGGACTTCACATTGACCTGTTATAGCGCCACCAACAGGTGGACTTCACATTGACCTGTTATAGCACCACCAACAGGTGGACTTCACATTGACCTGTTATAGCGCCACCAACAGGTGGACTTTTGCAAAAGAAAAATGGTTGCAGAGTGTGGTCTGGGCATGGCAGACTTCCGCCGTGCCCGTGATGTCATAGCTTAGGCAGCCAATCATGACTAGATCGCTACTCTCTCTCTCTCGTCACACGCACGCACGCACACACGCACGCACGCTCTTGCTTCAAGGTTTGTGAACTCACTCACACTGACAGATAAAGACAGAACATTTGGGGGACAAAGATTATTCTACAGATAGACTCTGATCGTACGGTGGAGCTGGAATGAGTCAGGGCCAAAGTAGAGGTCAAAGAGAAAAGCATCTGAATTCAGCACCACAGTAGTACCGTGTAATAAATCATGAGTCTGAGGAAGAGCATTGAGCTCAAAACGTCACAGTCAACTTTTTTGTGCAAATAAAGGCACTCCACCAGCATCGGAGCCCACAGTGTGCGAGTACTTTCTTTTCATTATCTGTGCATACTACTACTCACCGCTCAGAACCTGCCCAAGTGTGGGTTGTGTAGGGATGTGAATGTCTTTGTACTTTTTTACTTTTTTCATAAATCATATCAAGAACACAACTATATCAACCAACTACGCCTATATATGTAGGAATGTTTACATACTATACTGTAGGAATCTGAATCTCTCCATCCAATACACTGGTGTGGGTCCCATCAACACACAGGCTTTAGTTTAGACATACTTTTGGTCCGACTGTCATTCGACCCGACAACCTGTAGCTCAAACCCTCACTTAACCCAGAACCGCAAGCACGGGACGGGACGTTTTTATTGATTGACGAAATTGTCAGTATATTTACTCTTAGTTTTAGTCGCCGTAGCTTCGTTTTCATTTTGTTTCCATTTAGTTTTCGTCAGGGGAAAAAAAAGGTATAGTCGACCAACATTATTTTGTTGTCATAGTATTTTTTATTTTTTATTATTTTTTTGTTCTGACCTCAAAAGGGGGTGTGTCTGCTGAGTGCAGTTTCCCGGCCAGACATTTGAGGCAGCGAGTGTGTTTGGCCACACCTTTTCTAGGGCCTTCTCCGAATTGGAGAGGGCAGCGCTACGGCTAAAAAGCCCTGCCCTGACACAGACGTAGCTACCGAAGGGCCACTTCGCTACCATGTTCGTCGGCCCAGCGATCTTCTTGCGTCTGTCGCCAACGTGTTGGTCCCAAGCTAGGAGCTCCCAGGGCTCACCTGCCCCTGCTCCCGTCGCCTGTCGCCCAGCGCCGCTGGACTTTTGGAGAGAGAGATAGGAAAGCTAGAAAAGGAGAGAAAAGAGGTAGAGGAGAAGCCGATCGCGTGAGGTTTAAGGTGGGGTAGGAGCGCGACATCCGATCCACCATCTTGGTCTTCAGGCATCTTGGCCCTGCACGGCAGGAGGAGAGATCCAGACGATGGAGATGCCATCTGACCGCAGCTCAGGGTCAACATCAACAACGATGTTGCGTTTCGTCCCGCGGGGTGGGGGGGGGGGGCCTGATCACCCTCCCCAAGAACTGAAACGCTCGAAGGGGGTTGCCGGTTTAGTCGCCGACGGCCCGACCATGAACTGGCAGTACTGGATTACATGGTTACCAAGTAGCGAGAAATGTTTTTCCCGGCCAGACACAGTCATAGTATAAATGGTGCATTTATACGTATAGTGCCTTTATCCAAGGCGCTTTACATAGATGTGTGCATTACATTCACCCATTCACACACCTTTACATAGATTGTGCATTACATCACCCATTCACACACACATTCATATACCGATGGCGGCGGAAACCATGCAAGGCACCAACCAGCACATCGGGAGCAATTAAGGGTGCAGTGTCTTGCTCAAGGACACTTCGACACTAACTCTGGGGGAGCCCGGGGGGCGGGTCCGAGCTGGCAACCTTGCGGTTACCATTCATCCACTCTACCCCTGAGCCACCACCGCACCAGTATTGGTCGACGAACTCAACGCTGCTGTAACGAACAATACTGCAATGTCCATGACAACCACAACAATACCTCTGAGAACCCAGAGAGTCCTTCAGAGAGTCCAGTTCCTGGTGACGCACCGTGTTCGTTTATCTTTGTGTTCAATGGTTCATTTCCATGGTTACAAGATGTCAGAAATGTTTGCTCACCGCTCGTCTCTTTCTCCCTCTATCTACTGTATGTTCAATTTAAAGTCAAGAGCATGTTTCATTGGCACCACAGCATTTAGAAATCACACCCCGTGTGAAGTGAGGGGCGCTCTTATCATCATACGTACAGTAACATCATCATTATGTCATCTCATTCTGGCCAATCAGAATTTGCATCGTCCTCACCTTCGTCTTCAATGTTTGTGTTTACACAATATTTGTGTTTGCACGAACACTCAAAACTGGCCATTCATTGTCAATGGGATTTAATGTTTAATGGCAAAGGGCTCCTAAAGATTCGTACTGCGAACTACGTCACAAAGGGTGATCAGGCCTTCGCCATACGAGCACCTGAACTATGTCACAAAGGGTGATCAGGCCTTCGCCATACGAGCACCTGAACTATGTCACAAAGGGTGATCAGGCCTTCACCATACGAGCACCTGAACTATGTCACAAAGGGTGATAAGGCCTTCGCCATACGCGCACCTGAACTACGTCACAAAGGGTGATCAGGCCTTCGCCATACGAGCACCTGAACTACGTCACAAAGGGTGATCAGGCCTTCGCCATACGAGCACCTGAACTACGTCACAAAGGGTGATCAGGCCTTCGCCATACGAGCACCTGAACTACGTCACAAAGGGTGATCAGGCCTTCGCCATACGAGCACCTACTAGGCTCTGGAATGAGCTTCCAGAACTAATTCACCTCACTGACTCCCTTATTATCCCGTATTAAATCCCTATTAAAAACCCATTTGTTTCAAAAATCATTCCTATAAATAACTGTTTTGTTTTTCCCTTCCTTTTTACCTATGTTGTGTTATCTTGATTTGCTTATTAATGTTTGGGTATTTCTTGTTTATTACGTTTATTATCCTGCCTGCCTGCCTGCCTGCCCGCCTGCCTGTCTAAACAGTATACCGATGAGACATTTTGGCCGATATCGATATCCGATATAATTAATTGGCCGATAACCGATATAACCAATGTTGATAATATGATCTCATTCTGTATTAAAAAATTATAATATTTTTTAATTCTGAAAAAAAAGGCTTATAAACACCGTTATTGTAATGTTGGCTTACATCCCAACTTAAACAGCTTGAATGTAGTATTTTTATTTAAAAATGTTCCAACTTGTTGACTCTTTTGAAAGTTCCCCCAGAAAACACTGATTTGCAGCCTTTGTCATCACAAAAGGCTTTTTCAGGCTTTTGTAAAGCCAACTGGAGTCGTGACAACTCAATATGCTGGACCAAACAAATAATTACAAAGAAGAAAAACAAAAAAAGTTTTTCTTCTTTCTAATTCTTTGTTCGGCCCAAAGAAATGGTGTTTGTTGTCATGATTTGTCACGACTCGAGACTGTGGAACACGTGCTGACCAGCTGCCCCACATACCGGCCACCAAATGGTGATCAAGGCCTAATTGACCTAGACAATGACACACTGGACTGGCTTGCTGCAACAGAGCTGAAGGTCTAATCTGAACGTGCATGGCTCGGTATGTGTTTAGCATTGTGTGAACAACATGGACATGTCATTAAACCAGACAGTGGCCTTGTGGTTAGAGTGTCCGCCCTGAAGCTGGGAGGTCGGGGTTCGATACCAAAGACTGTAAAAATGGGACCCGATGCCTCCCTGCTTGGCACTCAGCATCAAGGGTTGGATTGGGGGGTCAAATCTACTAATCAAATGATTCCCGAGCGCGGCACGGCTGCAGCTCACCGCTCCAAGAGATGGGTCAAATGCGGAGAACAAATTTCACTGCGGTAACGTGTGTGACAAATCATACGACTTTGACTTTAAAGGACAGAGTCAGTGACAACGTGTGTCACGACGACTGCTTCAGTGTTTGCTCGCGTGGAGACAAGATTGTTGTCTTTGGGCTGTTTGGAAACATCACAGCATATCTCTGCAGTGCACATTGTATGATAGAGCTGTTCATTTACGAGCAGCACAATAAATGGTCCTTTCATGTGGCAGATGTACGATGCAACAGCATTCATATTTGTATTCATAACCGAACACACAATCTAATTTTAAACGGTTCTTAGAAAGACAACACACATGGACCTATCTATATAGCCCATAACCGGCACATAAAACTCATTTGTGAAACAGATTTATTGAAAATACTGCAAGACAGCGTTTTCATTCCACCACCTGCTAGGAGGCAGAACGGTGATGGTGATAGATGATCTGAGGCGCTGCTAGGAGGCTCTGCTAGGAGGCAGAACGGTGATGGTGATAGATGATCTGAGGCTCTGCTAGGAGGCTCTGCTAGGAGGCAGAACGGTGATGGTGATAGATGATCTGAGGCTCTGCTAGGAGGCTCTGCTAGGAGGCAGAACGGTGATGGTGATAGATGATCTGAGGCGCTGCTAGGAGGCTCTGCTAGGAGGCAGAACGGTGATGGTGATAGATGATCTGAGGCTCTGCTAGGAGGCTCTGCTAGGAGGCAGAACGGTGATGGTGATAGATGATCTGAGGCTCTGCTAGGAGGCTCTGCTAGGAGGCAGAACGGTGATGGTGATAGATGATCTGAGGCTCTGCTAGGAGGCTCTGCTAGGAGGCAGAACGGTGATGGTGATAGATGATCTGAGGCTCTGCTAGGAGGCTCTGCTAGGAGGCAGAACGGTGATGGTGATAGATGATCTGAGGCTCTGCTAGGAGGCTCTGCTAGGAGGCAGAACGGTGATGGTGATAGATGATCTGAGGCTCTGCTAGGAGGCAGAACGGTGATGGTGATATAGATGATCTGAGGCTCTGCTAGGAGGCTCTGCTAGGAGGCAGAATGGTGATGGTGATAGATGATCTGAGGCTCTGCTAGGAGGCTCTGCTAGGAGGCAGAACGGTGATGGTGATAGATGATCTGAGGCGCTGATGCAACGAGTCTAAAATAAGCCAGAAATAGCCACACTCAACACCGAGATGCCAATTCCAGACTTTCTAATCTTAGCAGAAAAGACACCATTTATTCTTGTTTCAAAAGGGCCCAGGAAATGATTCCCCGTTCGTTTTCCTCAGACATTTCAAAAAGTATTTATTTAAAGACCTTTTAAGCCGCGGACAAAGCCAACTCTTGTCGTGACAAATCATGACAACAAACACAACTTTTTGGGCCGAATAAATAATTAGAAAGAAGAAAAAAACGGCAAGTTACAACACTTTGTTTGTTGTTTTTCTTCTTTGTAATTATTTGCTTGGTCCAAAATATTGTGTTTGTTGTCATGCTTTGTCACGACTCGAGTTGGCTTTGTCCGCGGCGTAACCGTCTTTACATAAATACTTTTGGAAATATCTATGGGAAAAATGCATTGGGAATAATTTCCTGGGCCTGGCGTCGTCATGACAGGGGGCGGGACTGGGCCTGGCGTGGTCATGACAGGGGGCGGGACTGGGCCTGGCGTGGTCATGACAGGGGGCGGGACTGGGCCTGGCGTGGTCATGACAGGGGGCGGGACTGGGCCTGGCGTGGTCATGACAGGGGGCGGGACTGGGCCTGGCGTGGTCATGACAGGGGGCGGGACTGGGCCTGGCGTGGTCATGACAGGGGGCGGGACTGGGCCTGGCGTCGTCATGACAGGGGGCGGGACTGGGCCTGGCGTCGTCATGACAGGGGGCGGGACTGGGCCTGGCGTGGTCATGACAGGGGGCGGGACTGGGCCTGGCGTGGTCATGACAGGGGGCGGGACTGGGCCTGGCGTGGTCATGACAGGGGGCGGGACTGGGCCTGGCGTCGTCATGACAGGGGGCGGGACTGGGCCTGGCGTCGTCATGACAGGGGGCGGGACTGGGCCTGGCGTGGTCATGACAGGGGGCGGGACTGGGCCTGGCGTCGTCATGACAGGGGGCGGGACTGGGCCTGGCGTCGTCATGACAGGGGGCGGGACTGGGCCTGGCGTGGTCATGACAGGGGGCGGGACTGGGCCTGGCGTCGTCATGACAGGGGGCGGGACTGGGCCTGGCGTCGTCATGACAGGGGGCGGGACTGGGCCTGGCGTGGTCATGACAGGGGGCGGGACTGGGCCTGGCGTCGTCATGACAGGGGGCGGGACTGGGCCTGGCGTCGTCATGACAGGGGGCGGGACTGGGCCTGGCGTCGTCATGACAGGGGGCGGGACTGCCACGCTCTATATTGCAGTATTGGTACTTTGTACTTAAGTAAAGAATGTGAGTAATTTTTCCACCACTGAAATTCATGACATGCCCAAGATGGAGATGAATGATTAGAAGCAGGGGGTCGAAGGTCAAAGGGCATTGACACTGACAACACTCTATAACACGAATATCGGTAAGCTATTAAGCACATATTGGTATAGCCTATATAAAGCTATTTTACAGCCAGCCAATCCTCAGAATATCAATACATACACTGTGATCACTCCATGCAGAGACGTCGCTACGTATACGCACAAGGGCAACAATACACACTGTGTGTAGGGGGGCAACAAACACTGTGCAAAAAGCATGGAATACGGATGTGTATATTACAGGAAACTCCCATTAAACTTTCCAACAAACTCCGGTAAACTCCCGTATTGTACCATCACACCTGTATATTACCGTATATTAACTGTATATGCTGCTAAACTTGAGGTTTACGGGGAAAATACAGTGCCCATAATTGCCCGTTAACTCCTCTTTTCACGCTGTGAAATGTGCCAAAAAGTGCCAAGCCGACACTCATAATAACAATTTTCACAAATAATAAGTAGGGCAACCAAATCGTCAGTTATTTCTTCATTTATTTATTCTAGTTAGTCCCTCTCTCTCCCTCTCTCTCTCTGGCTCATTTTTAAATAAACTCCATGAATACACTCAGACAGACTGATATTATCAGTCAGGCCGAGTTTATTTACAGAGCTGAATATAAACCACGACGCAGAGATTACTGCAGTGAACTCTGACTCCTACATCCATACATCTATGCATAATAATTGCCGGTATATCTCAATCTCAGTCCAGAGGGACCCTGTGCGCGAATATTGCGTCCACAGGTGGCGAGTCCAAAAACCAGCTTGTGATTGGTTGTCAGTGGGGTAGGGAGCGCTGTGATTGGTTGGCATGTACATCTGCTATACTTTCGAAGACTTTTGCCTATGAAAGAGGGGTGTTCGGCCCAGGCGGTGGCGTAACCGTCTGGGCACCCGACTGGTAATCCAGTCGCAGTGTGCCGCGGGTTCGACTCCCGAGCCCGACACGGCCTTTACTGCATGTCTTCCCCCATCTCTCTCCCGTTTCCTGTCAGCCTACTGTCTGTCCCTTCAAAAACCAATAAAAGGCGTAAGCCGCAAAAAAATATCTTAAAAAAAAAAAAAAGAAAGAGGGGTCAATCGAAAGGTTGAAAGTGGCGAAACAACAGCTAACGAAAAACAGAAACTCATCGAAGTACTAAATTGAATTAATAGAACAATTAATGATTCAAATATAAACCACAGATCCTGCATGACAAGCTGGTGTGAGTTTGATTAGTGTTTGCGGGTGGAGAGTCACCATGAGAGGAGTCATGTCAGTGCAGATAGTCCTGTACCTGCCTGGTGGAGAGTCACCATGAGAGGAGTCATGTCAGTGCAGCGGGTGGAGAGTCACCATGAGAGGAGTCATGTCAGTGCAGCGGGTGGAGAGTCACCATGAGAGGAGTCATGTCAGTGCAGCGGGTGGAGAGTCACCATGAGAGGAGTCATGTCAGTGCAGAGTCACCATGAGAGGAGTCATGTCAGTGCAGAGTCACCATGAGAGGAGTCATGTCAGTGCAGCGGGTGGAGAGTCACCATGAGAGGAGTCATGTCAGTGCAGATGGGTGGAGAGTCACCATGAGAGGAGTCATGTCAGTGCAGCGGGTGGAGAGTCACCATGAGAGGAGTCATGTCAGTGCAGATGGAGAGTCACCATGAGAGGAGTCATGTCAGTGCAGCGGGTGGAGAGTCACCATGAGAGGAGTCATGTCAGTGCAGATGGAGAGTCACCATGAGAGGAGTCATGTCAGTGCAGATGGGTGGAGAGTCACCATGAGAGGAGTCATGTCAGTGCAGATGGAGAGTCACCATGAGAGGAGTCATGTCAGTGCAGCGGGTGGAGAGTCACCATGAGAGGAGTCATGTCAGTGCAGGTGGAGAGTCACCATGAGAGGAGTCATGTCAGTGCAGGTGGAGAGTCACCATGAGAGGAGTCATGTCAGTGCAGGTGGAGAGTCACCATGAGAGGAGTCATGTCAGTGCAGGTGGAGAGTCACCATGAGAGGAGTCATGTCAGTGCAGATGCTCCAGAGCCAACAGAGGAGTCATGTCAGTGCAGATGGAGAGTCACCATGAGAGGAGTCATGTCAGTGGAGAGTCACCATGAGAGGAGTCATGTCAGTGCAGATGGAGAGTCACCATGAGAGGAGTCATGTCAGTGGAGATGGAGAGTCACCATGAGAGGAGTCATGTCAGTGGAGAGTCACCATGAGAGGAGTCATGTCAGTGGAGAGTCACCATGAGAGGAGTCATGTCAGTGCAGCGGGTGGAGAGTCACCATGAGAGGAGTCATGTCAGTGCAGATGGAGAGTCACCATGAGAGGAGTCATGTCAGTGCAGATGGAGAGTCACCATGAGAGGAGTCATGTCAGTGCAGTGGGTGGAGAGTCACCATGAGAGGAGTCATGTCAGTGCAGGTGGAGAGTCACCATGAGAGGAGTCATGTCAGTGCTGGAGAGTCACCATGAGAGGAGTCATGTCAGTGGGTGGAGAGTCACCATGAGAGGAGTCATGTCAGTGGGTGGAGAGTCACCATGAGAGGAGTCATGTCAGTGCAGGTGGAGAGTCACCATGAGAGGAGTCATGTCAGTGCAGATGGAGAGTCACCATGAGAGGAGTCATGTCAGTGCGGGTGGAGAGTCACCATGAGAGGAGTCATGTCAGTGCGGGTGGAGAGTCACCATGAGAGGAGTCATGTCAGTGGAGAGTCACCATGAGAGGAGTCATGTCAGTGGAGAGTCACCATGAGAGGAGTCATGTCAGTGGAGAGTCACCATGAGAGGAGTCATGTCAGTGCAGATGGAGAGTCACCATGAGGAGTCATGTCAGTGCAGATGCTTCAGAGAGAGGAGTCATGTCAGTGCAGATGCTTCAGAGCCAACAGAGACACAACAAACAAGACGGCAGGTGTGAGAGGATTTATTGATGTGTACAAGATCATCAACGCAGGGAAGCAGATAAACATCACTCCTGAAGCAATCAGAGAGAGAGAGAGAGAGAGAGGGGGGAGGGAGAGAGAGAGAGAGGGGAGAGAGAGGGACAGAGAGAGAGAGAGAGAGAGAGAGAGAGAGAGAGAGAGGGGGGGAGAGAGAGAGAGAGATAGGGGGGGAGGGAGAGAGAGAGAGAGAGAGAGAGAGAGAGATAGGGGGGGAGAGAGAGAGAGAGAGGGGGGGGAGGAGAGAGAGAGAGAGATAGGGGGGGAGGGAGAGAGAGAGAGAGAGAGAGAGAGAGAGAGAGAGAGAGAGAGAGAGAGAGAGAGATAGGGGGGAGAGAGAGAGAGAGAAAGAGAGGGGGGGAGAGAGAGGGGACAGAGAGAGAGAGAGAGAGAGAGAGGGACAGAGAGGGGGGAGAGAGAGGGACAGAGAGAGAGAGAGAGAGAGGGACAGAGAGGGGGGAGAGAGAGGGGACAGAGAGAGAGAGAGAGAGAGAGAGAGAGAGAGAGAGAGAGAGAGGAGAGAGAGAGAGAGAGAGAGAGAGAGAGGGAGAGAGAGAGAGGGACAGAGAGAGGGACAGAGAGAGAGAGAGACACTGCGTGAAATTATGAGACTGTATTTTGCCCGTGAACCTCAAGTTTAGTAGCATATACAGTAATATACGGTAATATACAGGTGTGATGGTACAATTCGGGAGTTTACAGGAGTTTGTTGAAAGTTTAATGGGAGTTTCCTGTAATATACACATATGTATTCCATGCTTTTTGCGCAGTGAGAGGGAGAGAGAGGGGGAGAGAGAGAGAGAGAGAGAGAGAGGGGGGGGAGAGATGAGAGAGAGAGAGCGGGGGGAGAGAGAGGCCAGTGGAAATATATAAAATAAACTTTAAGACCAAAAGAAACAGTATTTCCTCCCCACATAATGAAGCTCTCACCCAACGACATGCAACATGTGAGAACACAGCTGTTCTCATGCTAGTTACACACATAAACACACAGTCTCTCTCTCATCTCTTACAAGGACAGACACTCAAGTGCTTTCTTGCACACAAACACACACACGCATGCACACACGCACCGCACGCACGCACGTGTGCACACGCGCACCCACACAGATGCTCTGTCATTTTGTCTATTGCACGCACGGACCCGCACATACATTTGTATTTTAATAGTATTTTTTTTTTTATGAGAACTGTCCACTTAGTGTACATCGATGTCTTTATAATAATTCCCCCAGCAGCCCCTGTTAGTCCTAAACACTGCAGTCCTAAACACGCATGCTGCACTGTTACCTCAACCTTAACCTAACCTTAACCTAAACCTGAACCCCCACGCATGCTGCACTGTTCCCTCAACCCCAACCTAACCTAAACCTGAACCCCATGCATGCTGCACTGTTCCCTCAACCCCAACCTAACCTAAACCTGAACCCCATGCATGCTGCACTGTTCCCTCAACCTTAACCTAAACCTGAACCTGAACCCCATGCATGCTGCACTGTTCCCTCAACCTTAACCTAAACCTGAACCCCATGCATGCTGCACTGTTCCCTCAACCTTAACCTTAACCTTAACCTAAACCTGAACCCCATGCATGCTGCACTGTTCCCTCAACCTTAACCTTAACCTAAACCTGAACCCCATGCATGCTGCACTGTTCCCTCAGCCTTAACCTTAACCTAAACCTGAACCCCATGCATGCTGCACTGTTCCCTCAACCCCAACCTAACCTAAACCTGAACCCCATGCATGCTGCACTGTTCCCTCAACCTTAACCTAAACCTGAACCTGAACCCCATGCATGCTGCACTGTTCCCTCAACCTTAACCTAAACCTGAACCCCACGCACGCTGCACTGTTCCCTCAACCTTAACCTAAACCTGAACCCCATGCATGCTGCACTGTTCCCTCAACCTTAACCTAAACCTGAACCCCATGCATGCTGCACTGTTCCCTCAACCTTAACCTAAACCTAAACCTGAACCCCATGCATGCTGCACTGTTCCCTCAACCTTAACCTAAACCTGAACCCCATGCATGCTGCACTGTTCCCTCAACCTTAACCTAACCTTAACCTTAACCTGAACCCCATGCATGCTGCACTGTTCCCTCAACCTTAACCTAACCTTAACCTTAACCTGAACCCCATGCATGCTGCACTGTTCCCTCAACCTTAACCTAAACCTAAACCTGAACCCCACGCATGCTGCACTGTTCCCTCAACCCCAACCTAACCTAACCCTGAACCTGAACCCCATGCATGCTGCACTGTTCCCTCAACCCCAACCTAACCTAAACCTGAACCCCACGCATGCTGCACTGTTCCCTCAACCTTAACCTTAACCTAAACCTGAACCCCATGCATGCTGCACTGTTCCCTCAACCTTAACCTAACCTAAACCTGAACCCCATGCATGCTGCACTGTTCCCTCAACCTTAACCTAAACCTGAACCCCATGCATGCTGCACTGTTCCCTCAACCTTAACCTTAACCTAAACCTGAACCCCATGCATGCTGCACTGTTCCCTCAACCTAACCTAAACCTGAACCCCATGCATGCTGCACTGTTCCCTCAACCTTAACCTAAACCTGAACCCCATGCATGCTGCACTGTTCCCTCAACCTTAACCTTAACCTAAACCTGAACCCCATGCATGCTGCACTGTTCCCTCAACCTTAACCTAACCTAAACCTGAACCCCATGCATGCTGCACTGTTCCCTCAACCTTAACCTAAACCTGAACCCCATGCATGCTGCACTGTTCCCTCAACCTTAACCTTACCCTAAACCTGAACCCCACGCATGCTGCACTGTTCCCTCAACCTTAACCTAACCTGAACCTGAACCCCACGCATGCTGCACTGTTCCCTCAACCTTAACCTAACCTGAACCTGAACCCCATGCATGCTGCACTGTTCCCTCAACCTTAACCTAAACCTGAACCCCATGCATGCTGCACTGTTCCCTCAACCTTAACCTAACCTGAACCTGAACCCCACGCATGCTGCACTGTTCCCTCAACCCCAACCTAACCTAAACCTGAACCCCATGCATGCTGCACTGTTCCCTCAACCTTAACCTAAACCTAAACCTGAACCCCATGCATGCTGCACTGTCCCCTCAACCTTAACCTAACCTAAACCTGAACCCCACGCATGCTGCACTGTTCCCTCAACCTTAACCTAACCTAAACCTGAACCCCACGCATGCTGCACTGTTCCCTCAACCTTAACCTAAACCTAAACCTGAACCCCATGCATGCTGCACTGTTCCCTCAACCTTAACCTTAACCTAAACCTGAACCCCATGCATGCTGCACTGTTCCCTCAACCCCAACCTAACCTAAACCTGAACCCCACGCATGCTGCACTGTTCCCTCAACCTTAACCTAAACCTAAACCTGAACCCCACGCATGCTGCACTGTTCCCTCAACCCCAACCTAACCTAAACCTGAACCCCATGCATGCTGCACTGTTCCCTCAACCCCAACCTAACCTAAACCCCATGCATGCTGCACTGTTCCCTCAACCTTAACCTAACCTAAACCTGAACCCCATGCATGCTGCACTGTTCCCTCAACCCCAACCTTAACCTTAACCATAGATCAATTACAATCAAATATGTGACGAGCACCGAAAAAATAGATTTCCTAGATGTTACTGTCTTCAAAGGCCCAAATTTCAACACAAGTGGTAAATTAGATTTCAAAGTGTATTTTAAAGAAACCGACACACGCTCTCCTACATAAAACCTCCTTTCATCCACCACACACTTACAGAGGCATAGTCAAATCACAGCTGTTGAGATTCCACAGAATCTGCACACAACAAAGTGATTTTAAAATAGCATGTCAAACTCTATTTAACGCCTTGCGGAAACGGGGTTACACAAGAACCTTCCTTAGAAAAACACATGACACATTTCTAGAGGTGAAAGAAAGGGACCAGAGTCCCAAACTAGCTTTGGTTACTACCTATTCGACCCTAAGCAGATTAACAAACATGAAAATAAAGAGGAATTTTGCAAATAGGACGGATGACCTACTTAACGGATACAAAATTATACCAGCATATAGGAAGAACAAAAACTTGAAAGATTACCTTGTACATAGCAAACTAAAGGAGACAGACAGACCGATACGCAAGAAACCTGATTACTTCAGACCTAAACAACAAGTGAAAAATAGAACCACAATGAGAATGGTGGGAATAAATCAAATCATACAGGCTAATACTAGTAACTGTGTCTATCTAATTACATGCAACAAATGCAACCTACAATATGTGGGTGAAACTAGAAACACAATAGCAGATAGACTAAACCAACATAGATATAATATAAATAATGCAAAAGAAACAACTTTATTAATTGTTCAACATTTCATGACCCATGGGATTAGTGCCTTGGAGGTTTGTGGATTAGAATCTAATCAAACCTGGACAGAGGGGGAAAGGAGATATGCAGAGAAGCAGTGGATTTTAAAATTAAACACCAAATTTCCACACGGCTTAAACAATACCAATCCAATAGGCCTACAGGGAACAGGATTAGTAAACACACCCTTAAATGCTAAACTCCTAAATGGCTCTTAATTAGAGCAGAGCCAGGACAATAGCAGAAACACAAAGCCATTCAGATTCAAAATCAGACCATCTTGGTCTGAGGTTGACACTAATGGGCTTGATGGGTGGACTTAATCCCCTCAAAGGTTTAATCATCAAGGTTGAATCATCAATCAACACTTTAATCGTTGACCTCAGAGGTATACGACTAGATATAAGATTGAGACATTTTTTAAGACTAAAACGTAATTGCCCAGACTCTTCTTCAACCAAGATGGCGAAAGCAAACATTCTTTGTTCGGTACTCATACAATAGTTTGGTACAAAACACTGAAGTCCTTAAACCAGAAAACTAAACCTGAACCCCACGCATGCTGCACTGTTCCCTCAACCCCAACCTAAACTTAAAATGGCCCTATTAAAGTGAGGACCAGTGCAAAGCATGCACACATGTACAGTTACGTGCATGTACAGACACACACACACACACACACACACACGCACACGCACACGCACACGCCCCCTGCCTTATCTTTACATTTTTCCCACGGCCAGACACAGAGCATCACATGGTATGTTCAGGTCAGACAGGGAGGAAGGCAGGGAGGCAGACATCTTTAATAATCATATTAGTAAAATCAATATGAAGCCACATATGTCCATTTCCTGAACCCTGCCAGACCCAGATATATTTCTACTTTCAAAAAAGAGATTTCAACCTTACTACTACTTTGCACTACTAGGACTTTGCAGAGGAAATTATGCAAAAAAAAGAAAAAAAAGTTTAATGCAAATTGTATGCACATTTATAATAATTAAGCTTGTAGATCGGCTATTTTCAGCAAGTGTAAAATCAGTCATTATACGACGTCAAAATACCCGCCAAAATACATTTTAGTCGACTAAATGGACTGTACATTTAGTCGACTAAAGTCTTATGATATTTAGTCGACTAAAACATTCCAGGTGACAAAAATGTGACTAAAACTAAATGAAAACTATTCAAGAGACTATGACGAAAACTAAAATCAAAATTTGCTGCCAAAAACAACACTGTCTCTATGGGCCGATGTCCACATTGATTCCGTGCAGGGCAACAACATGGATGAGTGGTCCTACAACAACATGGATGAGTGGTCCTACAGGGCAACAACATGGATGAGTGGTCCTACACGACTCCTATACGTGATCAGTCTGGCAACAACATGGATGAGTGGTCCTACACGACTCCTATACGTGATCAGTCTGGCAACAACATGGATGAGTGGTCCTACACGACTCCTATACGTGATCAGTCTGGCAACAACATGGATGAGTGGTCCTACAGGGCAACAACATGGATGAGTGGTCCTACACGACTCCTATACGTGATCAGTCTGGCAACAACATGGATGAGTGGTCCTACAGGGCAACAACATGGATGAGTGGTCCTACACGACTCCTATACGTGATCAGTCTGGCAACAACATGGATGAGTGGTCCTACAGGGCAACAACATGGATGAGTGGTCCTACACGACTCCTATACGTGATCAGTCTGGCAACAACATGGATGAGTGGTCCTACAGGGCAACAACATGGATGAGTGGTCCTACACGACTCCTATACACAACAACATGGATGAGTGGTCCTACACGACTCCTATACACAACAACATGGATGAGTGGTCCTACACGACTCCTATACGTGATCAGTCTGGCAACAACATGGATGAGTGGTCCTACAGGGCAACAACATGGATGAGTGGTCCTACAGGGCAACAACATGGATGAGTGGTCCTACAGGGCAACAACATGGATGAGTGGTCCTACAGGGCAACAACATGGATGAGTGGTCCTACAGGGCAACAACATGGATGAGTGGTCCTACAGGGCAACAACATGGATGAGTGGTCCTACAGGGCAACAACATGGATGAGTGGTCCTACAGGGCAACAACATGGATGAGTGGTCCTACAGGGCAACAACATGGATGAGTGGTCCTACAGGGCAACAACATGGATGAGTGGTCCTACAGGGCAACAACATGGATGAGGATGAGTGGTCCTACAGGGCAACAACATGGATGAGTGGTCCTACAGGGCAACAACATG
Source organism: Electrona antarctica (assembly GCF_951216825.1). NCBI lineage: Eukaryota > Metazoa > Chordata > Actinopteri > Myctophiformes > Myctophidae > Electrona > Electrona antarctica. The sequence continues at coordinate 406,172 of NC_136807.1, forward strand.
GATGAGTGGTCCTACAGGGCAACAACATGGATGAGGATGAGTGGTCCTACAGGGCAACAACATGGATGAGTGGTCCTACAGGGCAACAACATGGATGAGGATGAGTGGTCCTACAGGGCAACAACATGGATGAGTGGTCCTACAGGGCAACAACATGGATGAGTGGTCCTACAGGGCAACAACATGGATGAGGATGAGTGGTCCTACAGGGCAACAACATGGATGAGTGGTCCTACAGGGCAACAACATGGATGAGTGGTCCTACAGGGCAACAACATGGATGAGGATGAGTGGTCCTACAGGGCAACAACATGGATGAGTGGTCCTACAGGGCAACAACATGGATGAGTGGTCCTACAGGGCAACAACATGGATGAGGATGAGTGGTCCTACAGGGCAACAACATGGATGAGTGGTCCTACAGGGCAACAACATGGATGAGTGGTCCTACAGGGCAACAACATGGATGAGGATGAGTGGTCCTACAGGGCAACAACATGGATGAGTGGTCCTACAGGGCAACAACATGGATGAGTGGTCCTACAGGGCAACAACATGGATGAGGATGAGTGGTCCTACAGGGCAACAACATGGATGAGTGGTCCTACAGGGCAACAACATGGATGAGTGGTCCTACACGACTCCTAGGGCAACAACATGGATGAGTGGTCCTACAGGGCAACAACATGGATGAGTGGTCCTACAGGGCAACAACATGGATGAGTGGTCCTACACGACTCCTAGGGCAACAACATGGATGAGTGGTCCTACAGGGCAACAACATGGATGAGTGGTCCTACAGGGCAACAACATGGATGAGTGGTCCTACACGACTCCTAGGGCAACAACATGGATGAGTGGTCCTACAGGGCAACAACATGGATGAGTGGTCCTACAGGGCAACAACATGGATGAGTGGTCCTACACGACTCCTAGGGCAACAACATGGATGAGTGGTCCTACAGGGCAACAACATGGATGAGTGGTCCTACAGGGCAACAACATGGATGAGTGGTCCTACACGACTCCTAGGGCAACAACATGGATGAGTGGTCCTACAGGGCAACAACATGGATGAGTGGTCCTACAGGGCAACAACATGGATGAGTGGTCCTACACGACTCCTAGGGCAACAACATGGATGAGTGGTCCTACAGGGCAACAACATGGATGAGTGGTCCTACAGGGCAACAACATGGATGAGTGGTCCTACACGACTCCTAGGGCAACAACATGGATGAGTGGTCCTACAGGGCAACAACATGGATGAGTGGTCCTACAGGGCAACAACATGGATGAGTGGTCCTACAGGGCAACAACATGGATGAGTGGTCCTACAGGGCAACAACATGGATGAGTGGTCCTACACGACTCCTAGGGCAACAACATGGATGAGTGGTCCTACAGGGCAACAACATGGATGAGTGGTCCTACAGGGCAACAACATGGATGAGTGGTCCTACAGGGCAACAACATGGATGGGTGGTCCTACAGGGCAACAACATGGATGAGTGGTCCTACAGGGCAACAACATGGATGAGTGGTCCTACAGGGCAACAACATGGATGGGTGGTCCTACAGGGCAACAACATGGATGAGTGGTCCTACAGGGCAACAACATGGATGGGTGGTCCTACAGGGCAACAACATGGATGAGTGGTCCTACACGACCAGGGCAACAACATGGATGAGTGGTCCTACACGACCAGGGCAACAACATGGATGAGTGGTCCTACACGACCAGGGCAACAACATGGATGGGTGGTCCTACAGGGCAACAACATGGATGAGTGGTCCTACAGGGCAACAACATGGATGGGTGGTCCTACAGGGCAACAACATGGATGAGTGGTCCTACAGGGCAACAACATGGATGAGTGGTCCTACAGGGCAACAACATGGATGAGTGGTCCTACAGGGCAACAACATGGATGAGTGGTCCTACAGGGCAACAACATGGATGGGTGGTCCTACAGGGCAACAACATGGATGAGTGGTCCTACAGGGCAACAACATGGATGGGTGGTCCTACAGGGCAACAACATGGATGAGTGGTCCTACAGGGCAACAACATGGATGAGTGGTCCTACAGGGCAACAACATGGATGAGTGGTCCTACAGGGCAACAACATGGATGAGTGGTCCTACAGGGCAACAACATGGATGAGTGGTCATACAGGGCAACAACATGGATGAGTGGTCCTACAGGGCAACAACATGGATGAGTGGTCCTACAGGGCAACAACATGGATGAGTGGTCCTACAGGGCAACAACATGGATGGGTGGTCCTACAGGGCAACAACATGGATGAGTGGTCCTACAGGGCAACAACATGGATGAGTGGTCCTACAGGGCAACAACATGGATGAGTGGTCCTACAGGGCAACAACATGGATGAGTGGTCCTACAGGGCAACAACATGGATGAGTGGTCCTACAGGGCAACAACATGGATGAGTGGTCCTACAGGGCAACAACATGGATGAGTGGTCCTACAGGGCAACAACATGGATGAGTGGTCCTACAGGGCAACAACATGGATGAGTGGTCCTACAGGGCAACAACATGGATGAGTGGTCCTACAGGGCAACAACATGGATGAGTGGTCCTACAGGGCAACAACATGGATGAGTGGTCCTACAGGGCAACAACATGGATGAGTGGTCCTACACGACTCCTATAACAACATGGATGAGTGGTCCTACACGACTCCTATACGTGATCAGTCTGGCAACAACATGGATGAGTGGTCCTACAGGGCAACAACATGGATGAGTGGTCCTACAGGGCAACAACATGGATGAGTGGTCCTACAGGGCAACAACATGGATGAGTGGTCCTACACGACTCCTATAACAACATGGATGAGTGGTCCTACACGACTCCTATACGTGATCAGTCTGGCAACAACATGGATGAGTGGTCCTACAGGGCAACAACATGGATGAGTGGTCCTACAGGGCAACAACATGGATGAGTGGTCCTACAGGGCAACAACATGGATGAGTGGTCCTACACAACTCCTACCTGATCAGTCTGGCAACAACATGGATGAGTGGTCCTACAGGGCAACAACATGGATGAGTGGTCCTACACGACTCCTATACGGTCCTACACGGTCCTACACGACTCCTATACGTGATCAGTCTGGCAACAACATGGATGAGTGGTCCTACACGACTCCTATACGTGATCAGTCTGGCAACAACATGGATGAGTGGTCCTACACGACTCCTACCTGATCAGTCTGGCAATACCATGGATTATTCTCCATATGCAGACCGCGGCCATCTTACCATATACGTTAATGGCAAGTTGCTACCTAGGTGCAACTTCCCATTGGCAGCCCATTCATCCAGACAGAAAAGTCCTATCTGATTGTATTAAACAACGTCAAACTCGCCAACATTGCAGCTGTACGGAAAGCTTGAATCTCTCTTTCTATCCTCAAAGTGTTTGTTTCATAAACATCCACTGCAGACATGTTATGAGATCTTAGTAACGCGGGCGGCGGTGGTTCAGCGGTAGAGTGGCCACTAGGGGGCGGCGGTGGTTCAGCGGTAGAGTGGCTGGATGGTAACCGTAAGGTTGCCAGTTCGAACCCGGGCTCCCCCAGAGTTACTGTCGAAGTGTCCTTGAGCAAGACACTGAACCCCTGATTGCTCCTGATGTGCTGGTTGGTGCCTTGCATGGTTTCCGCTGCCATCGGTGTGTGAATGTGTGTGTGAATGGGTGAATGTAATGCACAATCTCTGTAAAGTGCCTTTGATAAAGGCGTTATATAAATGCACCCTTTACCATTTACTTTGTGTCCTTGGAGGTGATTATTTTTCTAAGTGCTGGAGTTTGGAAGCGCTCGTTAGATATCACTCAACTGCCACCTGTTTTAAATGAGCACATAATGCAGGAGGCAGCAGGACGTTGCTTTACTGGAAACGAGTGCTTCCAAACTCTGATGGAAACATGGCCTGCAAAAGGTCTGCAAAAGGCCTGCAAAAGGCCTGCAAAAGGCCTGCAAAAGGTCTGCAAAAGGTCTGCAAAAGGTCTGCAAAAGGTCTGCAAAAGGTCAAGAACGAGTACAGGACGTTAATTATCACAATTACATGCAATGATGTGGTTTTATGAGTTTAATAATCGTGACTGTCCGCTGGTGTGATTTGGTGTGTGATTTAACACGGCAATATCCCCACAAAACGACAGCAGACGTGATAATCTCCAACATTATGACTGTATTCACGCTAAGTATTCACATGAGTGTCCTGCTTCACTATAATTCAATTTTACACGTCCCGATATAATAGTTTTTTAGAATAATAGAACACTATTTCACAGCGGTGTGTGGTCGTGTAATGCTGTAAGTGGGAATAATGATTTAACTGCTTTGTTTTCATGGACGCAAAGCAATCCAAAAGTGTGGCATCATGCCATTAAGTTAATTAATGGCAGGGTGTGGCAACTAGCTGCAATTTGCCACTGACAGCCTGTGGCCACTGACAGGGGCGGCTGTGGCTCAGGAGGTAGAGCAGGTCGTCCAATGATCCATGGGTCGGTGGTTCGAATCCCGGCTCCTCCTGTCTACATGTCGAAGTGTCCTTGGGCAAGACACTGAACCCCAAATTGCTCCCGATGTGCTGGTTGGTACCATTTACAGCCCATACATCCAAACAGAAACAGCAAAGCACTCGGTGCCGCGCTATGAGCTTGTAGATCTGCTATTTTTCAATAGCTAAAGTATAACATAATGCTTCAAACACCAAGAGGGGTTCCCGTCGTGAATGGGTTAAGTTCTCCCCATAAACACGGTGCCACAAATGCGAGAAGTTGTACCATTTGTAGAACAAAGACTAGTCGAATGCTTGTCAATTAAGTCAATCAATTCATTGCGTCAGTTGGTCGGGCTCCATATATGGTCACGTCTCGTGACATCACGCCTCCATATATGGTCACGCATCGTGACATCATGCCTCGTGACATGTCACGCCACCATACCTGTATGGCCATTTCCATGTATGAAGATCACAACACTGACCTCATCTAACCCTGGATAACCATACATGGAGAAGACCTCATCTAACCCTGGATAACCATACATGGAGAAGACCTCATCTAACCCTGGATAACCATATATGGAGAAGACTGGATCATCACCTAGATCTGCATAATGGAGCCGGCCAGCAACTCTACATCTGACCTCAAACCTCAAACCCTTAGATCTCCATATATGGAGCTGACCTGTTCTGACATTCCATGTTGATCCATTCAGGACGGGAACTCCTTTTGGTGTTTTAATATTTTAGCTATTGAAAAATAGCAGATCTACAAGCTCATAGCGCGGCGCAGAGTGCCGGGCTACGAGCTTGTAGATCTGCTATTTCTGAAAAAATTTGTTAATGTGCCTCGAATGTTTGAATATATATTCTTTCAGAGCGAACGTTTTAACTCAAATCTTTGCTTCTGGAGGGGACCCTAGAACAACATTTCTGTTAGAAATGTAAATCACTGTGTTGATACATCCCTCCCTCACATTCCTCCTCTCTTCTCATTGTCCTCTGTTCTCATTGTCCTCTGTTCTCATTGTCCTCTCTTCTCATTGTCCTCTGTTCTCATTGTCCTCTGTTCTCATTGTCCTCTCTTCTCATTGTCCTCTCTTCTCATTGTCCTCTGTTCTCATTGTCCTCTGTTCTCATTGTCCTCTGTTCTCATTGTCCTCTGTTCTCATTGTCCTCTGTTCTCATTGTCCTCTCTTCTCATTGTCCTCTGTTCTCATTGTCCTCTGTTCTCATTGTCCTCTCTTCTCATTGTCCTCTCTTCTCATTGTCCTCTCTTCTCATTGTCCTCTGTTCTCATTGTCCTCTCTTCTCATTGTCCTCTCTTCTCATTTCTCTCTCTTCTCACCGTCTCCCTCTGATACGCCCCATTTCACCGTCTCCCTCTGATACGCCCCATTTCACCGTCTCCCTCTGATACGCCCCATTTCACCGTCTCCCTCTGATACGCCCCATTTCACCGTCTCCCTCTGATACGCCCCATTTCACCGTCTCCCTCTGATACGCCCCATCATTTCACCGTCTCCCTCTGATACGCCCCATTTCACCGTCTCCCTCTGATACGCCCCATTTCACCGTCTCCCTCTGATACGCCCCATCATTTCACCGTCTCCCTCTGATACGCCCCATTTCACCGTCTCCCTCTGATACGCCCCATTTCACCGTCTCCCTCTGATACGCCCCATTTCACCGTCTCCCTCTGATACGCCCCATTTCACCGTCTCCCTCTGATACGCCCCATTTCTCTCTCATTATCTCTGTACACACACTCACACACTTTTGAAGATTTAATTTGGAAAGGAATTCCCCTGAATGTTTTTATTTTTGCTTTTCCATTCATTACTGTCATCGTGCTGCCATGGCAACGAGACAATGAGGCAACGCAACGCACAGAGGTATATACTCCAGTCCCCTGGAGGAATGAGACCATCAGATATTAGATATGCTCCAGTCCCCTGGCGGAATGACACCATCAGATATTAGATATGCTCCAGTCCCCTGGCGGAATGACACCATCAGATATTCATTTATACATACAAAGAGAGATAGTGGGTCTGACCCCAGGTCTGCATCCAGGGGTGACTGAGGTCCAGTGGGTCTGACCCCAGGTCTGCATCCAGGGGTGACTGTGAGGTCCAGTGGGTCTGACCCCAGGTCTGCATCCAGTGGTGACTGTGAGGTCCAGTGGGTCTGACCCCAGGTCTGCATCCAGGGGTGACTGTGAGGTCCAGTGGGTCTGACCCCAGGTCTGCATCCAGGGGTGACTGTGAGGTCCAGTGGGTCTGACCCCAGGTCTGCATCCAGGGGTGACTGTGAGGTCCAGTGGGTCTGACCCCAGGTCTGCATCCAGTGGTGACTGTGAGGTCCAGTGGGTCTGACCCCAGGTCTGCATCCAGGGGTGACTGTGAGGTCCAGTGGGTCTGACCCCAGGTCTGCATCCAGGGGTGACTGTGAGGTCCAGTGGGTCTGACCCCAGGTCTGCATCCAGTGGTGACTGTGAGGTCCATATGGCAGAAAGTCTACCTTCGGTCAAAATGTACTGTCCATAAAAGGCTGTCAATACTAGAATGAGCTCCCTCTCACTCTGAGGGAGATCTAGTGGAAGGAGCTCCCTCTCACACTGAGGGAGATCTAGTGGAATGAGCTCCCTCTCACTCTGAGGGAGATCTAGTGGAATGAGATCCCTCTCACACTGAGGGAGATCTAGTGGAATGAGCTCCCTCTCACTCTGAGGGAGATCTAGTGGAATGAGCTCCCTCTCACTCTGAGGGAGATCTAGTGGAATGAGATCCCTCTCACTCTGAGGGAGATCTAGTGGAAGGAGCTCCCTCTCACACTGAGGGAGATCTAGTGGAATGAGCTCCCTCTCACTCTGAGGGAGATCTAGTGGAATGAGATCCCTCTCACACTGAGGGAGATCTAGTGGAATGAGCTCCCTCTCACTCTGAGGGAGATCTAGTGGAATGAGCTCCCTCTCACTCTGAGGGAGATCTAGTGGAATGAGATCCCTCTCACTCTGAGGGAGATCTAGTGGAATGAGATCCCTCTCACACTGAGGGAGATCTAGTGGAATGAGCTCCCTCTCACTCTGAGGGAGATCTAGTGGAATGAGATCCCTCTCACACTGAGGGAGATCTAGTGGAATGAGATCCCTCTCACTCTGAGGGAGATCTAGTGGAATGAGATCCCTCTCACACTGAGGGAGATCTACTGGAATGAGATCCCTCTCACACTGAGGGAGATCTACTGGAATGAGATCCCTCTCACACTGAGGGAGATCTACTGGAATGAGATCCCTCTCACACTGAGAGGGATCTCAGAAAAACTTGTTCACGCCTTTGTCTCCTCAAGGCTTGACTACTGCAACGCACTTCTCACCGGGATCCCTAGCAAGAGCATCCAGAGGCTCCAGTACATCCAGAACAGTGCTGCTAGGATCCTGGTGAGAGTGCGGAAATATGATCATATCACACCCATACTCCATTCCCTTCACTGGCTTCCCGTCTCCTCCAGGATAGAATACAAGGTCTGCCTCCTCACCCATCAGTGCATCCACAGCAACGCCCCTTCCTATCTGAAGGAACTCATTGAACCCCCAGCCTCCACCCGCTCCCTCCGCTCTGGAAATTCTAACACACTCAAAACCACCAAAACAAAACTCCGCACCATGGGGGACCGGGCCTTCTGTTCAGCTGCTCCTCGGCTGTGGAATGCCCTCCCCGACCACCTGAGAGCACCACAATCCGTGGACGCTTTTAAAAGGGGACTTAAGACATTTCTTTTTAACAAGGCATTTGGCCAGTTGGACCATTAGTTGCCCGGTGTGCTTTTAATCCTTTTAGCAGTATACCATGAAATGTGCTTTTTTAGTCATTTTATTTAATCATGCATTATTTTAAGATTATTTTTCTTATTCTTCTTCTTGTTGTAGCACTTTGAGATTTGTTTCAAATGTAAAGTGCGTTATAAATAAAATGTATTATTATTATTATTATTACTGAGGGAGATCTAGTGGAATGAGATCCCTCCCACACTGAGGGAGATCTAGTGGAATGAGATCCCTCTCACACTGAGGGAGATCTAGTGGAATGAGATCCCTCTCACACTGAGGGAGATCTAGTGGAATGAGATCCCTCTCACACTGAGGGAGATCTACTGGAATGAGATCCCTCTCACACTGAGGGAGATCTACTGGAATGAGATCCCTCTCACTCTGAGGGAGCTCAACTGAAACAATGGTTAAAAAATAACCAGTCTTGTGATCATGTATGACACTTAGTCCAAAATAGAGTAAACCTATACCCTAATAATAGTTTAATTGTTTCTTATTTTTTTGCACTGTCCCGACTAAATAAACCAAATAAATAAATGTATGATCAGATTAATCTGTTTATTGAATGAACACACGCAGAAACCTTTGTATCGTCGGGCTTCAATATTATGATAAGAAGCTCTAGCGAAGTCAGTGGTTCTCAAACCTTTTGGCTGCATGGGACTGCATCTCGCGACCCCCGCCCCGCCCCCAATACAAATTGACGCTACAATAACCTTAATAATAGAAAAAAATCACACCTGTGTGAACTGGGTGACCGTAGCAACCATGCTCATTTTTTGAGCACAGACAGACAGACAGACACGTAAACTAACAAAGCCAGTTGTAGGAGTGGTTTACACCACTCAAAAAATACATAATAAATAAATACTGAAACCAGATATAATCATTAACCCATTTTGGGCGGGAACCCCTTTTGGTGTTAGCATTATGTTATGCTTTAGCTACTGAAAAATAGCAGATCTACAAGCAGATCTACAAGCTCATAGCGCGGTGAAAAATGTTTTTAGTTAATGTGTAGCAGTGACAACGGAACCCAGAGGCCAACGGCTGCGTCAGACAGTGACAACGGAACCCAGAGGCCAACGGCTGCGTCAGACAGTGACAACGGAACCCAGAGGCCAACGGCTGCGTCAGACAGTGACAACGGAACCCAGAGGCCAACGGCTGCGTCAGACAGTGACAACGGAACCCAGAGGCCAACGGCTGCGTCAGACAGTGACAACGGAACCCAGAGGCCAACGGCTGCGTCAGACAGTGACAACGGAACCCAGAGGCCAACGGCTGCGTCAGACAGTGACAACGGAACCCAGAGGCCAACGGCTGCGTCAGACAGTGACAACGGAACCCAGAGGCCAACGGCTGCGTCAGACAGTGACAACGGAACCCAGAGGCCAACGGCTGCGTCAGACAGTGACAACGGAACCCAGAGGCCAACGGAACAGTCAGACAGTGACAACGGAACCCAGAGGCCAACGGCTGCGTCAGACAGTGACAACGGAACCCAGAGGCCAACGGCTGCGTCAGACAGTGACAACGGAACCCAGAAACCAACGGCTGCGTCAGACAGTGACAACGGAACCCAGAGGCCAACGGCTGCGTCAGACAGTGACAACGGAACCCAGAGGCCAACGGCTGCGTCAGACAGTGACAACGGAACCCAGAGGCCAACGGCTGCGTCAGACAGTGACAACGGAACCCAGAGGCCAACGGCTGCGTCAGACAGTGACAACGGAACCCAGAGGCCAACGGCTGCGTCAGACAGTGACAACGGAACCCAGAGGCCAACGGCTGCGTCAGACAGTGACAACGGAACCCAGAGGCCAACGGCTGCGTCAGACAGTGACAACGGAACCCAGAGGCCAACGGCTGCGTCAGACAGTGACAACGGAACCCAGAGGCCAACGGCTGCGTCAGACAGTGACATGCACTACCAGCTGTGCAACACCGCAACCACAATACCTAGGCCTCACTCAGACCTTTACAGCGTTGTGAGTGTCATGGCCGCCCCAATGCATTTCCAATGGAGGTCACATGGTCTGTTGTATGGCTTTCAGCTGTGTTTCGACTGCCCCCTCCCCCTCATTGGGGCGGCCATGACACTACACAACATTCATCCAACAAGCATACAGCAATGCAGTAAAGGTCTGAGCTCAGCCTTAGTCTTCCCCTCAATTGTGAATACCTCTAGAACCAGTCAACTCTACCTCTAGAACCAGTCAACTCTACCTCTAGAACCAGTCAACTCTACCTCTAGAACCAGTCAACTCTACCTCTAGAACCAGTCAACTCAATACCTCTAGAACCAGTCAACTCTACCTCTAGAACCAGTCAACTCAATACCTCTAGAACCAGTCAAACCCAATACCTCTAGAACCAGTCAACTCAATACCTCTAGAACCAGTCAACTCAATACCTCTAGAACCAGTCAACTCTACCTCTAGAACCAGTCAACTCAATACCTCTAGAACCAGTCAACTCAATACCTCTAGAACCAGTCAACTCAATACCTCTAGAACCAGTCAACTCAATACCTCTAGAACCAGTCAACTCAATACCTCGAGAACCAGTCAACTCAATACCTCTAGAACCAGTCAACTCAATACCTCTAGAACCAGTCAACTCAATACCTCTAGAACCAGTCAACTCAATACCTCTAGAACCAGAACACAGCAACCACAATACCTAGGCCTCACTCAGACCTTTACAGCGTTGTGAGTGTCATGGCCGCCCCAATGCATTTCCAATGGAGGTCACATGGTCTGTTGTATGGCTTTCAGCTGTGTTTCGACTGCCCCCTCCCCCTCACAAAACACAAATGTTGTGTCAAACCATGTGACCTCCATTGGAAATGCATTGGGGCGGCCATGACACTACACAACATTCATCCAACAAGCATACAGCAATGCAGTAAAGGTCTGAGCTCAGCCTTAGTCTTCCCCTCAATTGTGAATACCTCTAGAACCAGTCAACTCTACCTCTAGAACCAGTCAACTCTACCTCTAGAACCAGTCAACTCAATACCTCTAGAACCAGTCAACTCTACCTCTAGAACCAGTCAACTCAATACCTCTAGAACCAGTCAACTCAATACCTCTAGAACCAGTCAACTCAATACCTCTAGAACCAGTCAACTCAATACCTCTAGAACCAGTCAACTCAATACCTCTAGAACCAGTCAACTCAAAAAGACCTCTAGAACCAGTCAACTCAAAAAGACCTCTAGAACCAGTCAACTCAAAAGGTTTTTGCAGGTGTTTTGCAGGAAACACACATTCTGTACTGTAGCCTACAATCACACAAGCACACTATGCATACACACAGACACATGTATGTTCATGCACGTATAGAACTGCATGCACGTATATAACTGCGTGAAAAGAGTTAACGGTGTGACAATGGCACATTGTAATGTTTTTCGACTTTGTTTTTCCCTATGCGTGTTATGTTTATTATAAAGAAATGTAACATGTGGTCAATATATATATGTATCCTTTCCTATTCACATGATTGGTAATGGGCCTGGTTCAGGGGTGAGTGACAGCTGTCAGAGACTGATGTCGCCACCCACACAAGGTTACAAATGGAGGAAGTGACACAGGGGGAAAAACGGCAAAACAGAGGTGTAGGCCTACACAGGAGAGAGGAGCGCCGGGCGCCAGATACAGTTTAAGACAGTGAAGTAAAAGTTTAACTCAGTATCTGCAGCCTAAGAGAAGGACCGTCGAGGCCATCGGGAGAAGTGACATGCAGGTTGCTGCCGTGTGGTGAATCGGTCATCGTTTGGATTATCCGTTGCCAGCGCTAACGGTGAGATCTTTCCAAACTGTCCATTTGGATTACAAACATTTAATTAGGGGTACCCCATCGCGTTTTTTCGTTGGACCGTGCAGAGCGGATATTTTATGTTTCTTGGGACGTCTAGGAACACGTAAGGACATGTGAACGGCCGCGGGCGCGCGCTTCATTAAGGAAGAGGACGAGCGCGGACTTTACTTATTTATTTATTTACTTAATACTTAGCGCGATGTTGCGCACTTGACTTCGGGTTGTTTGTTGTTTGTTTGTTGGGAACGTGGAGATGCGGGACGCTACGGCGAGCGTCGGGACTTGTTTGGGGCGGGAGGGGTTTTGAAAGAGAATATTGTTTGTTGCTTTCAGTTTGTCTGCCTGTTTAATTCTCTTATGTTATAGGGAGAACGACAGGGACAGACGCACTTTCCAAGTGCATTGGTTTAACTGTAAACCGTTTGTTTTGACAACTGCTGTTGCTGCATTTCTATATAAATAACTTTGACTATAACCCTACGATCCCGTTTTATTTTCCTTAGTTAATGGTTTTCCTTAGATGATAAGGGCGATTGTTACAACGGGCAATTGTGGGCACTAGATTTGTTTAGCAGGCATATACAGTTAATATACGGTAATATACAGGTGTGATGGTACATATACAGTTAATATACGGTAATATGCAGGTGTGATGTTTAGCAGGCATATACAGTTAATATACGGTAATATGCAGGTGTGATGGTACATTATGGGAGTTTACCAGAGTTTGTTGGAAAGTTTAACGGGAGTTTCCTGTAATATACACATCCGTATTCCATGCTTTTTGCGCACCTACCTACACACCTTTGAATTACTGTTAGATAGAGCAGCAATAAAAAAAAATCACAATGTCCGTCCGGTAGCACTTTTGTTCCCACTTAGTTCTCCGTAGCCATTGTTTAAAAAATGGCATTAAGCCATAATGACCTTCTGTATGTTCTGTGCCCCATGCAGCCTTGTGCCAAAAGTTCCTTGACTTGCTTTCCTCCATCCAGGTCAGAGGTCAGCGTTAGTCCGGTAATTGCCAGTTTTGATCGATTTGTTTTTAGAAACGGAACATATAAATCTCTCCGGACATCCTGACCGGTTGAAATGACGGCAGTTCATTATAATAATTATCACCACAAATCAGGCACATTTGAAATTGTCTGCTTCGCAAGCTCTCTCTCTCTATCTCTCTCTCCGTCTCTCTCTCTCTCTCCTAAGAACACACACACACACACACACACACACACACACACACACACACACACACACACACACACACACACACACACACACACACACACACACACACACACACACACACACACACACACACACACACACACACACACACACACACACACACACACACACACACACACACACACACACACACACACACGGTTCCTGTTAATGATAACCTATATGTCAAATGCACTATACATTGGGGCGTAAACTGGACAGACTTGTTATTGTGAAGATAAGATCCGAAGAAGGGAGTTGTTGTTGCTGCAAAATTGTCTGCAGTTGAAATGCCAGTTGTCGGGGGAGGGGGGGGGGGGGGGGGGGGGGGGGGGACCAGCCAGCCTGCGTGTGGGAGCCTACTGACGTCTCAATCGTTACGCAGTTGGTGACCAAAAAAAAGACTCAATACACACACGTTGTGACAGAGCCATTATTTGTGGTGTTTACTGAGGATCAATGTCAGAACGTGAGTTGTTAGCGGGCCTGTCTGGGTGCAGTGATGTGTCTAGTGCAGCGACGGGCCTGTCTGGGTGCAGTGATGTGTCTAGTGCAGCGACGGGCCTGTCTGGGTGCAGTGATGTGTCTAGTGCAGCGACGGTGCTAGAGAGACGTTGCATGTACACAGGAACGTGCACTCAAAGGGGGCTTCTGCCCCCTGCCCCTTTTACCCGTCTGTAAAACAACTGCCCTCTCAGACCCTGCCCCTTTTACCCGTCTGTAAAACAACTGCCCTCTCAGACCCTGCCCCTTTTACCCGTCTGTAAAACTGCCCTCTCCAGACCCTGCCCCTTTTACCCGTCTGTAAAACAACTGCCCTCTCCAGACCCTGCCCCTTTTACCCGTCTGTAAAACAACTGCCCTCTCCAGACCCTGCCCCTTTTACCCGTCTGTAAAACAACTGCCCTCTCAGACCCTGCCCCTTTTACCCGTCTGTAAAACAACTGCCCTCTCCAGACCCTGCCCCTTTTACCCGTCTGTAAAACAACTGCCCTCTCCAGACCCTGCCCCTTTTACCCGTCTGTAAAACAACTGCCCTCTCAGACCCTGCCATTTTGCGTTGAACTAATTTGTTTCGAAATCCATGTCGTACACACCACATCTCCACTAGCTAAAGAGTGCTGGGTTGCACAAATAGCCGATCTACAAGCTCTCAGTTGTGAGCTTGTAGATCTGCTATTTTCACTATTTTTGTCCAAAAGTGCCCTCTTACGGGGTTTCAGCCCCTGCCCCGCTAACACTCTGCCCCCTGATTTCAGCCCCTGCCCCGCTAACCCCCTGCCCCCTGATTTCAGCCCCTGCCCGCTAACACTCTGCAC
>NC_136807.1:421124-457720 GCF_951216825.1 Electrona antarctica
AACCTTAACCTTAACCTAAACCTGAACCCCATGCATGCTGCACTGTTCCCTCAACCCCAACCTTAACCTTAACCTAAACCTGAACCCCATGCATGCTGCACTGTTCCCTCAACCTTAACCTAACCTAAACCTGAACCCCATGCATGCTGCACTGTTCCCTCAACCTTAACCTAAACCTAAACCCCACGCATGCTGCACTGTTCCCTCAACCTTAACCTTAACCTAAACCTGAACCCCATGCATGCTGCACTGTTCCCTCAACCTTAACCTAACCTAAACCTGAACCCCACGCATGCTGCACTGTTCCCTCAACCTTAACCTAACCTAAACCTGAACCCCATGCATGCTGCACTGTTCCCTCAACCTTAACCTAAACCTAAACCCCACGCATGCTGCACTGTTCCCTCAACCTTAACCTAAACCTGAACCCCATGCATGCTGCACTGTTCCCTCAACCTTAACCTAACCTAAACCTGAACCCCACGCATGCTGCACTGTTCCCTCAACCCCAACCTAACCTAAACCTGAACCCCACGCATGCTGCACTGTTCCCTCAACCTTAACCTTAACCTAAACCTGAACCCCATGCATGCTGCACTGTTCCCTCAACCCCAACCTAACCTAAACCTGAACCCCATGCATGCTGCACTGTTCCCTCAACCTTAACCTAACCTAAACCTGAACCCCATTCATGCTGCACTGTTCCCTCAACCTTAACCTAAACCTGAACCTGAACCCCATGCATGCTGCACTGTTCCCTCAACCTTAACCTAACCTAAACCTGAACCCCATGCATGCTGCACTGTTCCCTCAACCTTAACCTAAACCTGAACCCCATGCATGCTGCACTGTTCCCTCAACCCCAACCTAACCTAAACCCCACGCATGCTGCACTGTTCCCTCAACCTTAACCTAACCTAAACCTGAACCCCATGCATGCTGCACTGTTCCCTCAACCTTAACCTAAACCTGAACCTGAACCCCATGCATGCTGCACTGTTCCCTCAACCTTAACCTTAACCTAAACCTGAACCCCATGCATGCTGCACTGTTCCCTCAACCTTAACCTTAACCTAAACCTGAACCCCATGCATGCTGCACTGTTCCCTCAACCTTAACCTAACCTAAACCTGAACCCCATGCATGCTGCACTGTTCCCTCAACCCCAACCTAACCTAAACCTGAACCCCATGCATGCTGCACTGTTCCCTCAACCTTAACCTTAACCTAAACCTGAACCCCATGCATGCTGCACTGTTCCCTCAACCTTAACCTAACCTAAACCTGAACCCCATGCATGCTGCACTGTTCCCTCAACCTTAACCTAAACCTGAACCCCATGCATGCTGCACTGTTCCCTCAACCCCAACCTAACCTAAACCCTTACCCCACGCATGCTGCACTGTTCCCTCAACCTTAACCTAACCTAAACCTGAACCCCATGCATGCTGCACTGTTCCCTCAACCTTAACCTAAACCTGAACCCCATGCATGCTGCACTGTTCCCTCAACCCCAACCTAACCTGAACCCCACGCATGCTGCACTGTTCCCTCAACCCCAACCTTAACCTTAACCTGAACCCCACGCATGCTGCACTGTTCCCTCAACCTTAACCTAACCTAAACCTGAACCCCACGCATGCTGCACTGTTCCCTCAACCTTAACCTAACCTAAACCTGAACCCCACGCATGCTGCACTGTTCCCTCAACCCCAACCTTAACCTTAACCATAGATCAATTACAATCAAATATGTGACGAGCACCGAAAAAATAGATTTCCTAGATGTTACTGTCTTCAAAGGCCCAAATTTCAACACAAGTGGTAAATTAGATTTCAAAGTGTATTTTAAAGAGACGGACACACACGCTCTCCTACATAAAACCTCCTTTCATCCACCACACACACTTACAGAGGCATAGTCAAATCACAGCTGTTGAGATTCCACAGAATCCGCACACAACAAAGTGATTTTAAAATAGCATGTCAAACTCTATTTAACGCCTTGCGGAAACGGGGTTACACAAGAACCTTCCTTAGAAAAACACATGACACATTTCTAGAGGTGAAAGAAAGGGACCAGAGTCCCAAACTAGCTTTGGTTACTACCTATTCGACCCTAAGCAGGTTAACAAACATGAAAATAAAGAGGAATTTTGCAAATAGGACGGATGACCTACTTAACGGATACAAAATTATACCAGCATATAGGAAGAACAAAAACTTGAAAGATTACCTTGTACATAGCAAACTAAAGGAGACAGACAGACCGATACGCAAGAAACCGGATTACTTCAGACCTAAACAACAAGTTAAAAATAGAACCACAATGAGAATGGTGGGAATAAATCAAATCATATACAGGCTAATACTAGTAACTGTGTCTATCTAATTACATGCAACAAATGCAACCTACAATATGTGGGTGAAACTAGAAACACAATAGCAGATAGACTAAACCAACATAGATATAATATAAATAATGCAAAAGAAACAACTTTATTAATTGTTCAACATTTCATGACTGATGGGATTAGTGCCTTGGAGGTTTGTGGATTAGAATCTAATCAAACCTGGACAGAGGGGGAAAGGAGATATGCAGAGAAGCAGTGGATTTTAAAATTAAACACCAAATTTCCACACGGCTTAAACAATACCAATCCAATAGGCCTACAGGAAACAGGGCAGTAAACACACCCTTAAATGCTAAACTCCTAAATGGCTCTTAATTAGAGCAGAGCCAGGACAATAGCAGAAACACAAAGCCATTCAGATTCAAAATCAGACCATCTTGGTCTGAGGTTGACACTAATGGGCTTGATGGGTGGACTTAATCCCCTCAAAGGTTTAATCATACAGGTTTAATCATCAATCAACACTTTAATCGTTGACCTCAGAGGTATACGACTAGATATAAGATTGAGACATTTTTTAAGACTAAAACGTAATTGCCCAGACTCTTCTTCAACCAAGATGGCGAAAGCAAACATTCTTTGTTCGGTACTCATACAATAGTTTGGTACAAAACACTGAAGTCCTTAAACCAGAAAACTAAACCCCACGCATGCTGCACTGTTCCCTCAACCCCAACCTAAACTTAAAATGGCCCTATTAAAGTGAGGACCAGTGCAAAGCATGCACACATGTACAGTTACGTGCACGCACACACACACACACACACACACACACACACACACACACACACACACACACACACACACACACACACACACACACACACACACACACACACACACACACACACACACACACACACACACACACACACACACACACACACACACACACACACACACACACACACACACACAGCCTTATCTTTACATTTTTCCCACGGCCAGACAGAGCATCACATGGTATGTTCATGTCAGACAGGGAGGAAGGCAGGGAGGCAGACATCTTTAATAATCATATTAGTAAAATCAATATGAAGCCACATATGTCCATTTCCTGAACCCTGCCAGACCCAGATATATTTCTACTTTCAAAAAAGAGATTTCAACCTTACTACTACTTTGCACTACTAGGACTTTGCAGAGGAAATTATGCAAAAAAAAGAAAAAAAAGTTTAATGCAAATTGTATGCACATTTATAATAATTAAGCTTGTAGATCGGCTATTTTCAGCAAGTGTAAAATCAGTCATTATACGACGTCAAAATACCCGCCAAAATACATTTTAGTCGGCTAAATGGACTGTACATTTAGTCGACTAAAGTCTTATGATATTTAGTCAACTAAAACATTCCAGGTGACAAAAATGTGACTAAAACTAAATGAAAACTATTCAAGAGACTATGACTAAAACTAAATGAAAACTATTCAAGAGACTATGACTAAAACTAAATGAAAACTATTCAAGAGACTACGACTAAAACTAAATGAAAACTATTCAAGAGACTACGACTAAAACTAAAATCAAAATTTACTGCCAAAAACAACACTGCCTCTATGGGCCGATGTCCACATTGATTCCGTGCAGGGCAACAACATGGATGAGGATGAGTGGTCCTACACGACTCCTACCTGATCAACAACATGGATGAGTGGTCCTACACGACTCCTACCTGATCAACAACATGGATGAGTGGTCCTACAGGGCAACAACATGGATGAGTGGTCCTACAGGGCAACAACATGGATGAGTGGTCCTACAGGGCAACAACATGGATGAGTGGTCCTACAGGGCAACAACATGGATGAGTGGTCCTACAGGGCAACAACATGGATGAGTGGTCCTACACGACTCCTACCTGATCAACAACATGGATGAGTGGTCCTACACGACTCCTACCTGATCAACAACATGGATGAGTGGTCCTACACGACTCCTACCTGATCAACAACATGGATGAGTGGTCCTACACGACTCCTACCTGATCAACAACATGGATGAGTGGTCCTACAGGGCAACAACATGGATGAGTGGTCCTACAGGGCAACAACATGGATGAGTGGTCCTACAGGGCAACAACATGGATGAGTGGTCCTACAGGGCAACAACATGGATGAGTGGTCCTACAGGGCAACAACATGGATGAGTGGTCCTACAGGGCAACAACATGGATGAGTGGTCCTACAGGGCAACAACATGGATGGGTGGTCCTACAGGGCAACAACATGGATGGGTGGTCCTACAGGGCAACAACATGGATGAGTGGTCCTACAGGGCAACAACATGGATGAGTGGTCCTACAGGGCAACAACATGGATGAGTGGTCCTACAGGGCAACAACATGGATGAGTGGTCCTACAGGGCAACAACATGGATGAGTGGTCCTACAGGGCAACAACATGGATGAGTGGTCCTACAGGGCAACAACATGGATGGGTGGTCCTACAGGGCAACAACATGGATGGGTGGTCCTACAGGGCAACAACATGGATGAGTGGTCCTACAGGGCAACAACATGGATGAGTGGTCCTACAGGGCAACAACATGGATGAGTGGTCCTACAGGGCAACAACATGGATGGGTGGTCCTACAGGGCAACAACATGGATGGGTGGTCCTACAGGGCAACAACATGGATGAGTGGTCCTACATGGATGAGTGGTCCTACAGGACAACAACATGGATGAGTGGTCCTACATGGATGGGTGGTCCTACATGGATGAGTGGTCCTACAGGGCAACAACATGGATGAGTGGTCCTACATGGATGAGTGGTCCTACAGGACAACAACATGGATGAGTGGTCCTACATGGATGGGTGGTCCTACATGGATGAGTGGTCCTACAGGGCAACAACATGGATGAGTGGTCCTACATGGATGAGTGGTCCTACAGGACAACATGGATGAGTGGTCCTACATGGATGGGTGGTCCTACAGGGCAACAACATGGATGAGTGGTCCTACAGGGCAACAACATGGATGAGTGGTCCTACAGGGCAACAACATGGATGAGTGGTCCTACAGGACAACAACATGGATGAGTGGTCCTACATGGATGAGTGGTCCTACATGGATGAGTGGTCCTACAGGGCAACAACATGGATGAGTGGTCCTACATGGATGAGTGGTCCTACAGGACAACAACATGGATGAGTGGTCCTACAGGGCAACAACATGGATGAGTGGTCCTACATGGATGAGTGGTCCTACACGACTCCTACCTGATCAACAACATGGATGAGTGGTCCTACACGACTCCTACCTGATCAACAACATGGATGAGTGGTCCTACAGGGCAACAACATGGATGAGTGGTCCTACAGGGCAACAACATGGATGAGTGGTCCTACAGGGCAACAACATGGATGAGTGGTCCTACAGGGCAACAACATGGATGAGTGGTCCTACAGGGCAACAACATGGATGAGTGGTCCTACAGGGCAACAACATGGATGAGTGGTCCTACAGGGCAACAACATGGATGGGTGGTCCTACAGGGCAACAACATGGATGGGTGGTCCTACAGGGCAACAACATGGATGAGTGGTCCTACAGGGCAACAACATGGATGAGTGGTCCTACAGGGCAACAACATGGATGAGTGGTCCTACAGGGCAACAACATGGATGAGTGGTCCTACAGGGCAACAACATGGATGAGTGGTCCTACAGGGCAACAACATGGATGAGTGGTCCTACAGGGCAACAACATGGATGAGTGGTCCTACAGGGCAACAACATGGATGGGTGGTCCTACAGGGCAACAACATGGATGGGTGGTCCTACAGGGCAACAACATGGATGAGTGGTCCTACAGGGCAACAACATGGATGAGTGGTCCTACAGGTCAACAACATGGATGAGTGGTCCTACAGGGCAACAACATGGATGGGTGGTCCTACAGGGCAACAACATGGATGGGTGGTCCTACAGGGCAACAACATGGATGAGTGGTCCTACATGGATGAGTGGTCCTACAGGACAACAACATGGATGAGTGGTCCTACATGGATGGGTGGTCCTACATGGATGAGTGGTCCTACAGGGCAACAACATGGATGAGTGGTCCTACATGGATGAGTGGTTCTACAGGACAACAACATGGATGAGTGGTCCTACATGGATGGGTGGTCCTACATGGATGAGTGGTCCTACAGGGCAACAACATGGATGAGTGGTCCTACATGGATGAGTGGTCCTACAGGACAACAACATGGATGAGTGGTCCTACATGGATGGGTGGTCCTACAGGGCAACAACATGGATGAGTGGTCCTACAGGGCAACAACATGGATGAGTGGTCCTACAGGGCAACAACATGGATGAGTGGTCCTACAGGACAACAACATGGATGAGTGGTCCTACATGGATGAGTGGTCCTACATGGATGAGTGGTCCTACAGGGCAACAACATGGATGAGTGGTCCTACATGGATGAGTGGTCCTACAGGACAACAACATGGATGAGTGGTCCTACATGGATGGGTGGTCCTACAGGACAACAACATGGATGAGTGGTCCTACAGGGCAACAACATGGATGAGTGGTCCTACAGGGCAACAACATGGATGAGTGGTCCTACAGGGCAACAACATGGATGAGTGGTCCTACAGGGCAACAACATGGATGAGTGGTCCTACAGGGCAACAACATGGATGAGTGGTCCTACAGGGCAACAACATGGATGAGTGGTCCTACAGGGCAACAACATGGATGAGTGGTCCTACACGATGGATGAGTGGTCCTACACGATGGATGAGTGGTCCTACACATGGATGAGTGGTCCTACAGGGCAACAACATGGATGAGTGGTCCTACAGGGCAACAACATGGATGAGTGGTCCTACAGGGCAACAACATGGATGGGTGGTCCTACAGGGCAACAACATGGATGAGGATGAGTGGTCCTACAGGGCAACAACATGGATGAGTGGTCCTACAGGGCAACAACATGGATGAGTGGTCCTACACGATGGATGAGTGGTCCTACACGATGGATGAGTGGTCCTACACATGGATGAGTGGTCCTACAGGGCAACATGGATGAGTGGTCCTACAGGGCAACAACATGGATGAGTGGTCCTACAGGGCAACAACATGGACGGGTGGTCCTACAGGGCAACAACATGGATGAGTGGTCCTACAGGGCAACAACATGGATGAGTGGTCCTACAGGGCAACAACATGGATGAGTGGTCCTACAGGGCAACAACATGGATGAGTGGTCCTACAGGGCAACAACATGGATGAGTGGTCCTACAGGGCAACAACATGGATGAGTGGTCCTACAGGGCAACAACATGGATGAGTGGTCCTACAGGGCAACAACATGGATGAGTGGTCCTACAGGGCAACAACATGAATGAGTGGTCCTACAGGGCAACAACATGGATGAGTGGTCCTACAGGGCAACAACATGGATGAGTGGTCCTACAGGGCAACAACATGGATGAGTGGTCCTACAGGGCAACAACATGGATGAGTGGTCCTACACGACTCCTATACGTGATCAGTCTGGCAGGGCAACAACAGTCTGCAGGGCAACAACATGGATGAGTGGTCCTACACGACTCCTATACGTGATCAGTCTGGCAGGGCAACAACAGTCTGCAGGGCAACAACATGGATGAGTGGTCCTACACGACTCCTATACGTGATCAGTCTGGCAGGGCAACAACAGTCTGCAGGGCAACAACATGGATGAGTGGTCCTACACGACTCCTACCTGATCAGTCTGGCAACAACATGGATGAGTGGTCCTACACGACTCCTACCTGATCAGTCTGGCAATACCATGGATTATTCTCCATATGCAGACCGCGGCCATCTTACCATATACGTCAATGGCAAGTTGCTACCTAGGTGCAACTTCCCATTGGCAGCCCATTCATCCAGACAGAAAAGTCCTATCTGATTGTATTAAACAACGTCAAACTCGCCAACATTGCAGCTGTACGGAAATCTTGAATTATTCTCTTTCTGTCCTCAAAGTGTTCATTGTTTCATAAACATCCACTGCAGACATGTTATGAGATCTTAGTAACGCTGGCGACGGTGGTTCAGCGGTAGAGTGGCTGGATGGTAACCGTAAGGTTGCCAGTTCGAACCCGGGCTCCCCCAGAGTTACTGTCGAAGTGTCCTTGAGCAAGACACTGAACCCCTGATTGCTCCTGATGTGCAGGTTGGTGCCTTGCATGGTTTCCGCTGCCATCGGTGTGTGAATGTGTGTGTGAATGGGTGAATGTAATGTCACACTCTATGTAAAGGTGTGTGAATGGGTGAATGTAATGCACAATCTATGTAAAGGTGTGTGAATGTGTGTGTGAATGGGTGAATGTAATGCAGAGTCTATGTAAAGGTGTGTGAGAATGGGTGAATGTAATGCAGAGTCTATGTAAAGGTGTGTGAATGTGTGTGAATGGGTGAATGTAATGCACAATCTATGTAAAGGTGTGTGAATGTGTGTGTGAATGGGTGAATGTAATGCAGAGTCTATGTAAAGGTGTGTGAATGGGTGTGAATGGGTGAATGTAATGCACAGTCTCTGTAAAGTGCCTTGGATAAAGGCGTTATATAAATGCACCCTTTACCATTTACTTTGTGTCCTTGGAGGTGATTATTTTTCTAAGTGCTGGAGTTTGGAAGCGCTTGTTAGATATCACTCAACTGCCACCTGTTTTGAATGATCACATAATGCAGGAGGCAGCAGGACGTTGCTTTACTGGAAACGAGTGCTTCCAAACTCTGATGGAAACATGGCCGCGGTCTGCAAAAGGTCTGCAAAAGGTCTGCAAAAGGTCAAGAACGAGTACAGGACGTTAATTATCACAATTACATGCAATGATGTGGTTTTATGAGTTTAATAATCGTGACTGTCCACTGGTGTGATTTGGTGTGTGATTTAACACGGCAATATCCCCACAAAACGACAGCAGACGTGATAATCTCCAACATTATGACTGTATTCACGCTAAGTATTCACATGAGTGTCCTGCTTCACTATAATTCAATTTTACACGTCCCGATATAATAGTTTTTTAGAATAATAGAACACTATTTCACAGCGGTGTGTGGTCGTGTAATGCTGTAAGTGGGAATAATGATTTAACTGCTTTGTTTTCATGGACGCAAAGCAATCCAAAAGTGTGGCATCATGCCATTAAGTTAATTAATGGCAGGGTGTGGCAACTAGCTGCAATTTGCCACTGACAGCCTGTGGCCACTGACAGGGGCGGCTGTGGCTCAGGGAGGTAGAGCAGGTCGTCCAATGATCCATGGGTCGGCGGTTCGAATCCCGGCTCCTCCTGTCTACATGTCGGACACTGAACCCCAAATTGCTCCCGATGTGCTGGTTGGTACCATTTACAGCCCATACATCCAAACAGAAACAGCAAAGCACTCGGTGCCGCGCTATGAGCTTGTAGATCTGCTATTTTTCAATAGCTAAAGTATAACATAATGCTTCAAACACAAAGAGGGGTTCCCGCCCTGAATGGGTTAAGTTCTCCCCATAAACGCTGATGGCTCGAAGACCAATTTGATACATAAATATGTATTTAAGGGATAAGGGAAGGCCAATTTGTTGCATATAAAATGCAGAAGGGACAATTAATGATTCACCAATGATAGAAAGGACTGTATAACTGAATTATTGAGCTGCACAGAGCTAAAACTATAAAAATACTTTTAAGAAAGTACTCAAAAGTACTGATAAATACTCAGCACCACAACACTAGGCAGAGAGCCTCTGACAATGGTAAAGGGTTACCAAATCTTTTAGATGACCAAGTTAACAATTAGCTTTAACAGGATTACTTTAAGCAGAAAGATCAACATCCAAATGTTGATCTGAGCAGGAAATACTCTTTTAGAACAATACCTTAAGTACCCAATAAAAGATGAGACCACCAGGAAGAAGGATTGTCCAGTCAGCAGAATATGATTAATGTCGATTCATTTTCAGTTCAGAGAGACAGAACAGATCCACATACAGCCAAATTACAAAATCTCTCACCCTGTGCAACAAAAGCACAGGGTTCTCTCTCTACCGGACACAACATGTGCCAGGCATTAATACTGTAGAATACGTCAGGTGTTGATACACATTCATTGGCTGAATAGACAGTTAATTTCCACACTAGGCCACACTGGTACTGGTTGTCAAGCGCTCATTGGACCAGCACATGGATGATGAGACTGGTATTGTGACAGCTCCCTTGGTTCCGTCATTGAGGGCCATAGACCGGGAAAGCACTGAGGCTGGCGTTGCTATGGCAACCTGAAGATAACATTTCTTTCCCTGCTAGCGGTGAACTCTTAACAGAGAAAAGCCTGGCTATCTACTTTCTCACTAGGCATCAAGGTCAAACACATGCAGTCCCACATCAAAACAGACCTCTCAGTATGCGAGTTAACTTGACTGGGGACAGACAGTATGGAGACTGACTTAAGATATTAAATCTGAATGTGGCGTCAGGAAATCCATAATATATATATGATATAATAATATAAAGGATAATATAGGGCTGAGATGATTAGGCACGTGGATGGTGACATGACATAAATAGGATAAGGAGAACACGGTCTGGGCCAAAGGGAACATTGACACAAGTCCACAAAAATACCTAACTACCATAACTCAAAATTATCTATCAAACGCGGTGCCACAAATGCGAGAAGTTGTACCATTTGTAGAACAAAGACTAGTCGAATGCTTGTCAATTAAGTCAATCAATTCATTGCGTCAGTTGGTCGGGCTCCATATATGGTCACGTCTCGTGACATCACGCCTCCATATATGGTCACGCACCGTGACATCATGCCTCGTGACATACCTCTAGAACCAGTAAACTCAAAAGGTTTTGCAGGTGTTTTGCAGGAAACACACATTCTGTACTGTAGCCTACAATCACACAAGCACACTATGCATACACACAGACACATGTATGTTCATGCACGTATAGAACTGCATGCACGTATATAACTGCATGCACGTATATAACTGCATGCACGTATAGAACTGCATGCACGTATAGAACTGCATGCACGTATAGAACTGCATGCACGTATAGAACTGCGTGAAAAGAGTTAACGGGCAATTGTGGGCACTAGATTTGTTTAGCAGGCATATACAGTTAATATACGGTAATATACAGGTTTGATGGTACATATACAGTTAATATACGGTAATATACAGGTTTGATGGTACATATACAGTTAATATACGGTAATATACAGGTGTGATGGTACATATACAGTTAATATACGGTAATATACAGGTTTGATGGTACATATACAGTTAATATACGGTAATATACAGGTGTGATGGTACATATACAGTTAATATACGGTAATATACAGGTGTGATGGTACATATAGTTAATATACGGTAATATACAGGTTTGATGGTACATATAGTTAATATACAGTAATATACAGGTTTGATGGTACATTATGGGAGTTTACCAGAGTTTGTTGGAAAGTTTAACGGGAGTTTCCTGTAATATACACATCCGTATTCCATGCTTTTTGCGCACCTACCTACACACCTTTGAATTACTGTTAGATAGAGCAGCAATAAAAAAAATCACAATGTCCGTCCGGTAGCACTTTTGTCCCCACTTAGTTCTCCGTAGCCATTGTTTAAAAAATGGCATTAAGCCATAATGACCTTCTGTATGTTCTGTGCCCCATGCAGCCTTGTGCCAAAAGATAATGTTCCTTGACTTTCTTTCCTCCATCCAGGTCAGAGGTCAGCGTTAGTCCGGTAATTGCCAGTTTTGATCGATTTGTTTTTAGAAACGGAACATATAAATCTCTCCGGACATCCTGACCGGTTGAAATGACGGCAGTTCATTATAATAATTATCACCACAAATCAGGCACATTTGAAAT
This sequence comes from Electrona antarctica, assembly GCF_951216825.1. Lineage (NCBI taxonomy): Eukaryota > Metazoa > Chordata > Actinopteri > Myctophiformes > Myctophidae > Electrona > Electrona antarctica. The sequence goes on from NC_136807.1 coordinate 433,432, forward strand.
TGTCTGCTTCGCAAGCTCTCTTTCTCTATCTCTCTCTCCGTCTCTCTCTCTCTCTCCTAAGAACGCGCGCGCACACACACACACACACACACACACACACACACACACACACACACACACACACACACACACACACACACACACACACCTGGTTCCTGTTAATGATAACCTATATGTCAAATGCACTATACATTGGGGCGTAAACTGGACAGACTTGTTATTGTGAAGATAAGATCCGAAGAAGGGAGTTGTTGTTGCTGCAAAATTGTCTGCAGTTGAAATGCCAGTTGTCGGGGGAGGGGGGGGGGGGGGACCAGCCAGCCTGCGTGTGGGAGCCTACTGACGTCTCAATCGTTACGCAGTTGGTGACCAAAAAAAAGACTCAATACACACACGTTGTGACAGAGCCATTATTTGTGGTGTTTACTGAGGATCAATGTCAGAACGTGAGTTGTTAGCGGGCCTGTCTGGGTGCAGTGATGTGTCTAGTGCAGCGACGGTGCTAGAGAGACGTTGCATGTACACAGGAACGTGCACTCAAAGGGGGCTTCAGCCCCCTGCCCCTTTTACCCGTCTGTAAAACAACTGCCCTCTCAGACCCTGCCCCTTTTACCCGTCTGTAAAACAACTGCCCTCTCAGACCCTGCCCCTTTTACCCGTCTGTAAAACAACTGCCCTCTCAGACCCTGCCCCTTTTACCCGTCTGTAAAACAACTGCCCTCTCAGACCCTGCCCCTTTTACCCGTCTGTAAAACAACTGCCCTCTCCAGACCCTGCCCCTTTTACCCGTCTGTAAAACAACTGCCCTCTCAGACCCTGCCCCTTTTACCCGTCTGTAAAACAACTGCCCTCTCAGACCCTGCCCCTTTTACCCGTCTGTAAAACAACTGCCCTCTCAGACCCTGCCCCTTTTACCCGTCTGTAAAACAACTGCCCTCTCCAGACCCTGCCCCTTTTACCCGTCTGTAAAACAACTGCCCTCTCCAGACCCTGCCCCTTTTACCCGTCTGTAAAACAACTGCCCTCTCCAGACCCTGCCCCTTTTACCCGTCTGTAAAACAACTGCCCTCTCAGACCCTGCCCCTTTTACCCGTCTGTAAAACAACTGCCCTCTCAGACCCTGCCCCTTTTACCCGTCTGTAAAACAACTGCCCTCTCAGACCCTGCCCCTTTTACCCGTCTGTAAAACAACTGCCCTCTCAGACCCTGCCATTTTGCGTTGAACTAATTTGTTTCGAAATCCATGTCGTACACACCACATCTCCACTAGCTAAAAAGTGCTGGGTTGCACAAATAGCCGATCTACAAGCTCTCAGTTGTGAGCTTGTAGATCTGCTATTTTCACTATTTTTGTCCAAAAGTGCCCTCTTACGGGATTTCAGCCCCTGCCCCGCTAACCCCCTGCCCCCTGATTTCAGCCCCTGCCCCGCTAACCCCCTGCCCCCTGATTTCAGCCCCTGCCCCGCTAACCCCCTGCCCCCTGATTTCAGCCCCTGCCCCGCTAACCCCCTGCCCCCTGATTTCAGCCCCTGCCCCGCTAACCCCCTGCCCCCTGATTTCAGCCCCTGCCCCGCTAACCCCCTGCCCCCTGATTTCAGCCCCTGCCCCGCTAACCCCCTGCCCCCTGATTTCAGCCCCTGCCCCGCTAACCCCCTGCCCCCTGATTTCAGCCCCTGCCCCGCTAACCCCCTGCCCCCTGATTTCAGCCCCTGCCCCGCTAACCCCCTGCCCCCTGATTTCAGCCCCTGCCCCGCTAACCCCCTGCCCCCTGATTTCAGCCCCTGCCCCGCTAACCCCCTGCCCCCTGATTTCAGCCCCTGCCCCGCTAACCCCCTGCCCCCTGATTTCAGCCCCTGCCCCGCTAACCCCCTGCCCCCTGATTTCAGCCCCTGCCCCGCTAACCCCCTGCCCCCTGATTTCAGCCCCTGCCCCGCTAACCCCCTGCCCCCTGATTCCAGCCCCTGCCCCGCTAACACTCTGCACGTGCCTGCATGTAACCACGCTCGCTTAGTCCCTGGCCCAGCCGGGTAAAGGAAGCCAAGTGCGTAAGTCTTCCGAGGCCAGTACATCTCCTCTCCTTCACCAAGACCCCTCGCCTTGCCTCTCCTTCACCAAGACCCCCCCCAGCCGAGGCCAGTACATCTCCTCTCCTTCACCAAGACCCCTCGCCTTGCCTCTCCTTCACCAAGACCCCCCCCAGCCGAGGCCAGTACATCTCCTCTCCTTCACCAAGACCCCTCGCCTTGCCTCTCCTTCACCAAGACCCCCCCCCCCCCCCCCCCCCCAGCCGAGGCCAGTACATCTCCTCTCCTTCACCAAGACCCCTCGCCTTGCCTCTCCTTCACCAAGACCCCCCCCCCCCCCCCCCAGCCGAGGCCAGTACATCTCCTCTCCTTCACCAAGACCCCTCGCCTTGCCTCTCCTTCACCAAGACCCCCCCCCCCCCCCCCCCCCAGCCGAGGCCAGTACATCTCCTCTCCTTCACCAAGACCCCTCGCCTTGCCTCTCCTTCACCAAGACCCCCCCCCCCCCCCCCCCAGCCGAGGCCAGTACATCTCCTCTCCTTCACCAAGACCCCTCGCCTTGCCTCTCCTTCACCAAGACCCCCCCCCCCCCCCCCCCCCAGCCGAGGCCAGTACATCTCCTCTCCTTCACCAAGACCCCTCGCCTTGCCTCTCCTTCACCAAGACCCCCCCCCCCCCCCCCCCCAGCCGAGGCCAGTACATCTCCTCTCCTTCACCAAGACCCCTCGCCTTGCCTCTCCTTCACCAAGACCCCCCCCCCCCCCCCCCAGCCGAGGCCAGTACATCTCCTCTCCTTCACCAAGACCCCTCGCCTTGCCTCTCCTTCACCAAGACCCCCCCCCCCCCCCCCCCCCAGCCGAGGCCAGTACATCTCCTCTCCTTCACCAAGACCCCTCGCCTTGCCTCTCCTTCACCAAGACCCCCCCCCCCCCCCCCCCAGCCGAGGCCAGTACATCTCCTCTCCTTCACCAAGACCCCTCGCCTTGCCTCTCCTTCACCAAGACCCCCCCCCCCCCCCCCCCCCCCAGCCGAGGCCAGTACATCTCCTCTCCTTCACCAAGACCCCTCGCCTTGCCTCTCCTTCACCAAGACCCCCCCCCCCCCCCCCCCCCCAGCCGAGGCCAGTACATCTCCTCTCCTTCACCAAGACCCCTCGCCTTGCCTCTCCTTCACCAAGACCCCCCCCCCCCCCCCCCCAGCCGAGGCCAGTACATCTCCTCTCCTTCACCAAGACCCCTCGCCTTGCCTCTCCTTCACCAAGACCCCCCCCCCCACCCCAGCCGAGGCCAGTACATCTCCTCTCCTTCACCAAGACCCCTCGCCTTGCCTCTCCTTCACCAAGACCCCCCCCCCCAGCCGAGGCCAGTACATCTCCTCTCCTTCACCAAGACCCCTCGCCTTGCCTCTCCTTCACCAAGACCCCCCCCCCCCCCCCCCCAGCCGAGGCCAGTACATCTCCTCTCCTTCACCAAGACCCCTCGCCTTGCCTCTCCTTCACCAAGACCCCCCCCCCCCCCCCCCCAGCCGAGGCCAGTACATCTCCTCTCCTTCACCAAGACCCCTCGCCTTGCCTCTCCTTCACCAAGACCCCCCCCCCCCCCCCCCCCAGCCGAGGCCAGTACATCTCCTCTCCTTCACCAAGACCCCTCGCCTTGCCTCTCCTTCACCAAGACCCCCCCCCCCCCCCCCCCCAGCCGAGGCCAGTACATCTCCTCTCCTTCACCAAGACCCCTCGCCTTGCCTCTCCTTCACCAAGACCCCCCCCCCCCCCCCCCCCAGCCGAGGCCAGTACATCTCCTCTCCTTCACCAAGACCCCTCGCCTTGCCTCTCCTTCACCAAGACCCCCCCCCCCCCCCCCCAGCCGAGGCCAGTACATCTCCTCTCCTTCACCAAGACCCCTCGCCTTGCCTCTCCTTCACCAAGACCCCCCCCCCCCCCCCCCCCCCAGCCGAGGCCAGTACATCTCCTCTCCTTCACCAAGACCCCTCGCCTTGCCTCTCCTTCACCAAGACCCCCCCCCCCCCCCCCCCAGCCGAGGCCAGTACATCTCCTCTCCTTCACCAAGACCCCTCGCCTTGCCTCTCCTTCACCAAGACCCCCCCCCCCCCCCCCCCCCCCAGCCGAGGCCAGTACATCTCCTCTCCTTCACCAAGACCCCTCGCCTTGCCTCTCCTTCACCAAGACCCCCCCCCCCCCCCCCCCCCAGCCGAGGCCAGTACATCTCCTCTCCTTCACCAAGACCCCTCGCCTTGCCTCTCCTTCACCAAGACCCCCCCCCCCCCCCCCCCCAGCCGAGGCCAGTACATCTCCTCTCCTTCACCAAGACCCCTCGCCTTGCCTCTCCTTCACCAAGACCCCCCCCCCCCCCCCAGCCGAGGCCAGTACATCTCCTCTCCTTCACCAAGACCCCTCGCCTTGCCTCTCCTTCACCAAGACCCCCCCCCCCAGCCGAGGCCAGTACATCTCCTCTCCTTCACCAAGACCCCTCGCCTTGCCTCTCCTTCACCAAGACCCCCCCCCCCCCCCCCCAGCCGAGGCCAGTACATCTCCTCTCCTTCACCAAGACCCCTCGCCTTGCCTCTCCTTCACCAAGACCCCCCCCCCCCCCCCCCCCAGCCGAGGCCAGTACATCTCCTCTCCTTCACCAAGACCCCTCGCCTTGCCTCTCCTTCACCAAGACCCCCCCCCCCCCCCCCCAGCCGAGGCCAGTACATCTCCTCTCCTTCACCAAGACCCCTCGCCTTGCCTCTCCTTCACCAAGACCCCTCGCCTTGCCTCTCCTTCACCAAGACCCCCCCCCCCCCCCCCAGCCGAGGCCAGTACATCTCCTCTCCTTCACCAAGACCCCTCGCCTTGCCTCTCCTTCACCAAGACCCCCCCCCCCCCCCCCAGCCGAGGCCAGTACATCTCCTCTCCTTCACCAAGACCCCTCGCCTTGCCTCTCCTTCACCAAGACCCCCCCCCCCCCCCCCAGCCGAGGCCAGTACATCTCCTCTCCTTCACCAAGACCCCTCGCCTTGCCTCTCCTTCACCAAGACCCCCCCCCCCCCCCCAGCCGAGGCCAGTACATCTCCTCTCCTTCACCAAGACCCCTCGCCTTGCCTCTCCTTCACCAAGACCCCCCCCCCCCCCCCAGCCGAGGCCAGTACATCTCCTCTCCTTCACCAAGACCCCTCGCCTTGCCTCTCCTTCACCAAGACCCCTCGCCTTGCCTCTCCTTCACCAAGACCCCTCGCCTTGCCTCTCCTTCACCAAGACCCCTCGCCTTGCCTCTCCTTCACCAAGACCCCTCGCCTTGCCTCTCCTTCACCAAGACCCCTCGCCTTGCCTCTCCTTCACCAAGCCCCCCCCCCCCCCCCCCAGAAGATGTGTGTGTGAAAATGTAGGTTAAAAAATAACAGATGTACAAGCTCGCAGCGCAGCACCAAGTGAGGTTCTATATATCAGCTATTTTTGTTCTAAACCAATGTCAAAAAATGTCAAAATGTCTGAGATGATGTAATGGTGATGATGATGATGTCATGGAAGAGGTACCTTCTGAAAGCTTCATGGGCTCAAAGATAATCAACTTCAAAATCTAAAACTAGAAAAAGTGCCCCTTGGGGCACAGGTCTCCACCAGGGCAGGGCAGGTTGTGGCCTCCTGGTGGCGCTATAACCTCGGGGCACAGGTCTCCACCAGGGCAGGTCAGGTTGTGGCCTCCTGGTGGCGCTATAATAGGCCAATGTGAAAAGGGTGCCATTTCTTCATACGCCTTTGATGGCAATTGGATGATTTGAGGCATTTTGTTCCAAAAATGTGTTTTGCAAAAATCAACCTGTTGGTGGCGCTATAACAGGCCAATGTGAAAAGGGTGGGATATATTCCTCAGCCTAGTAAGAAAATGTGTGAAAGATTTCACGCAAACTGTGAAAGCCAATTATAGCCAATTAGGATGGAATATGAAATATCGGACAGATCCGACTTGAGCACATGACCATAGAGATACTGTGTAACGATTTGTGAGATTTTGACAGAATCTGGAGGAGTAATATCAAAAAATGTGTTTTACAAGTGGGCCTCCTGGTGGCGCTATAAAAGGCAGATGCGAAAAATGCAGGTCAAAGGTTTGTCCTTGGCCTCTAGGGAGTGTGCATGCAACGTTTCACGCAGATCGGTGCAGTTTTAGGTAAAACATGTGAAAAGCTGCCTCATGGTGGCGCTATAACAGGCCGTTCTGGAAAATGTGGGGCAGAGGTTCATCGTTGGCATCCAGGGAGTGTGTGTGCAAAGTTTGGCATCGACCGGGTTAACGGTGCCAGAGATTAGCTGGTAACGGACGGACGGAAGGACGGACGGACACACACACACACACACACACACACGGACACACACACAGACGGAGTGCAAAACATACTCTCTCCCCATGCCTTTGGTGGAGACAAAAAACGGTCAAAATGACCTCTCAGACATGCTGGTGTTAAAGAATGAAAGAGGACACTATAGGGTTGGAGCGATGGGAGTGGATATATTGGATGAGTCCAATCACCAAAAAGTTTTATTAGGCCATTTTCTACCAGATATTTTGGGGGATATAATTATATAACACAAAATCACACCCGTGTGAAGTGAGGGGCGCTCTTATCATCATATACATCTCATCTCATTCTGGCCAGTCACAATTTGCGTCCTCACCTTCGTCTTCAATGTTCCTGTTAAGACAATGTTTGTGTTCATACACCAACACTCAAAGCTGTCCATTCATTGTCAGGCATTCAATGTTTTTATGTTAAGACAATGTTTGTGTTTACACAAACACTCAAAGCTGGACATATAGGAGGGGCTAGCGCCCCTCAAAAATAGGAACATTTTGGCATATCGCCTAACTTTAGAACACTAGCATGACTGAAGTCAAATGAGACACAAGTAGCATGTGCTTAAATTCATGTTTAGTCAAAATGACCTCTGACATGCTAGTGCTTAGAGGGACCACTGCCCGTAGCCATGATACAAAACATTTCCATATAAATGCCCTATTTACCAATAGTACCAAGGCAGTGTTTAGAGCAGATACAGGTCTTTGTCAGGGCTGTATGTGTACTCTATGGGGTACCTCAGCATGAGGGTGATTGTCTCACTGATTTTAGAAGCACAGCCACTCTTCTTTCTACACCCACTCTCTCTCTCCACGCTGATAAGAGGCACTCGCTGGCACTCAATCTACAACACACTGGCAGTGGCAGTGCAGACCCTATTCAGTATTTTAGCCGTGACGTGAGCGCCCCCTCCAGAGATACTTCAGTATTTTAGCCGTGACGTGAGCGCCCCCTCCAGAGATACTTCAGTATTTTAGCCGTGACGTGAGCGCCCCCCTCCAGAGATACTTCAGTATTTTAGCCGTGACGTGAGCGCCCCCCCTCCAGAGATACTTCAGTATTTTAGCCGTGACGTGAGCGCCCCCCTCCAGAGATACTTCAGTATTTTAGCCGTGACGTGAGCACCCCCCTCCAGAGATATTTCAGTATTTTAGCCGTGACGTGAGCGCCCCCCTCCAGAGATACTTCAGTATTTTAGCCGTGACGTGAGCGCCCCCTCCAGAGATACTTCAGTATTTTAGCCGTGACGTGAGCGCCCCCCTCCAGAGATACTTCAGTATTTTAGCCGTGACGTGAGCGCCCCCCTCCAGAGATACTTCAGTATTTTAGCCGTGACGTGAGCGCCCCCTCCAGAGATACTTCAGTATTTTAGCCGTGACGTGAGCGCCCCCCTCCAGAGATACTTCAGTATTTTAGCCGTGACGTGAGCGCCCCCTCCAGAGATACTTCAGTATTTTAGCCGTGACGTGAGCGCCCCCCTCCAGAGATACTTCAGTATTTTAGCCGTGACGTGAGCGCCCACTCCAGAGATACTTCAGTATTTTAGCCGTGACGTGAGCGCCCCCCTCCAGAGATATTTCAGTATTTTAGCCGTGACGTGAGCGCCCCCCTCCAGAGATACTTCAGTATTTTAGCCGTGACGTGAGCGCCCCCTCCAGAGATACTTCAGTATTTTAGCCGTGACGTGAGCGCCCCCCTCCAGAGATATTTCAGTATTTTAGCCGTGACGTGAGCGCCCCCCTCCAGAGATATTTCAGTATTTTAGCCGTGACGTGAGCGCCCCCCTCCAGAGATATTTCAGTATTTTAGCCGTGACGTGAGCGCCCCCCTCCAGAGATACTTCAGTATTTTAGCCGTGACGTGAGCGCCCCCCTCCAGAGATATTTCAGTATTTTAGCCGTGACGTGAGCGCCCCCTCCAGAGATACTTCAGTATTTTAGCCGTGACGTGAGCGCCCCCCTCCAGAGATATTTCAGTATTTTAGCCGTGACGTGAGCGCCCCCTCCAGAGATATTTCAGTATTTTAGCCGTGACGTGAGCGCCCCCCTCCAGAGATATTTCAGTATTTTAGCCGTGACGTGAGCGCCCCCCTCCAGAGATATTTCAGTATTTTAGCCGTGACGTGAGCGCCCCCTCCAGAGATACTTCAGTATTTTAGCCGTGACGTGAGCGCCCCCTCCAGAGATATTTCAGTATTTTAGCCGTGACGTGAGCGCCCCCTCCAGAGATACTTCAGTATTTTAGCCGTGACGTGAGCGCCCCCCTCCAGAGATACTTCAGTATTTTAGCCGTGACGTGAGCGCCCCCCTCCAGAGATATTTCAGTATTTTAGCCGTGACGTGAGCGCCCCCTCCAGAGATACTTCAGTATTTTAGCCGTGACGTGAGCGCCCCCTCCAGAGATATTTCAGTATTTTAGCCGTGACGTGAGCGCCCCCTCCAGAGATACTTCAGTATTTTAGCCGTGACGTGAGCGCCCCCCTCCAGAGATACTTCAGTATTTTAGCCGTGACGTGAGCGCCCCCTCCAGAGATACTTCAGTATTTTAGCCGTGACGTGAGCGCCCCCCTCCAGAGATACTTCAGTATTTTAGCCGTGACGTGAGCGCCCCCCTCCAGAGATACTTCAGTATTTTAGCCGTGACGTGAGCGCCCCCCTCCAGAGATACTTCAGTATTTTAGCCGTGACGTGAGCGCCCCCCTCCAGAGATACTTCAGTATTTTAGCCGTGACGTGAGCGCCCCCCTCCAGAGATACTTCAGTATTTTAGCCGTGACGTGAGCGCCCCCCTCCAGAGATACTTCAGTATTTTAGCCGTGACGTGAGCGCCCCCCTCCAGAGATACTTCAGTATTTTAGCCGTGACGTGAGCGCCCCCTCCAGAGATACTTCAGTATTTTAGCCGTGACGTGAGCGCCCCCCTCCAGAGATACTTCAGTATTTTAGCCGTGACGTGAGCGCCCCCCTCCAGAGATACTTCAGTATTTTAGCCGTGACGTGATCGCCCCCTCCAGAGATACTTCAGTATTTTAGCCGTGACGTGAGCGCCCCCTCCAGAGATACTTCAGTATTTTAGCCGTGACGTGAGCGCCCCCCTCCAGAGATACTTCAGTATTTTAGCCGTGACGTGAGCGCCCCCCTCCAGAGATACTTCAGTATTTTAGCCGTGACGTGAGCGCCCCCTCCAGAGATACTTCAGTATTTTAGCCGTGACGTGAGCGCCCCCCTCCAGAGATACTTCAGTATTTTAGCCGTGACGTGAGCGCCCCCCTCCAGAGATACTTCAGTATTTTAGCCGTGACGTGAGCGCCCCCCTCCAGAGATACTTCAGTATTTTAGCTGTGACGTGAGCGCCCCCCTCCAGAGATATTTCAGTATTTTAGCCGTGACGTGAGCGCCCCCTCCAGAGATACTTCAGTATTTTAGCCGTGACGTGAGCGCCCCCCTCCAGAGATACTTCAGTATTGTAGCCGTGACGTGAGCGCCCCCTCCAGAGATACTTCAGTATTTTAGCCGTGACGTGAGCGCCCCCTCCAGAGATACTTCAGTATTTTAGCCGTGACGTGAGCGCCCCCCTCCAGAGATACTTCAGTATTTTAGCCGTGACGTGAGCGCCCCCTCCAGAGATACTTCAGTATTTTAGCCGTGACGTGAGCGCCCCCTCCAGAGATACTTCAGTATTTCAGCCGTGACGTGAGCGCCCCCTCCAGAGATACTTCCGCCGGGTCCCACTTTTGTGTCGCTTGTGTGTCCTCATAGAGTTATACTGTTTCCCTCCGTCGGACTAAATCTGAGACAAAAACAACCACGAAAGTCTAATTTTACCGCTTTCCTCGCAACAACAAAGCTACTGGTCTCCCAGATCTGGCTGTGACAGGCCGTCTGCCCTACACTGAATACTATCGCCATTGTATTTCATTGTGTCAACTAAATCCTCATTAATGCAAACTAGATTCAACGTACTCAAGCCTGCACACATTCTAAATATGCCCCCGAAATATTGTACTGAGCAAATGGACTGTTACCACCTTCAATAATAATGATAATAATAGTCTTTATTGTCTCCACATCATTTATTTTCTTTGTCATGGACACTTGTACGGAACATTAATAATTCTACTCGAGTTGGAAGCATTAAGAGCCATTTTAACCCTCTTCCTTTCTGAAAAATAACGTCATTGTGAAAAGATTCACGCGTTTAGATATTCTATTTACAATGAGATGCGGACGGGAGCTGGTGCCACTACATCTTTAAGAGTCATACTGACACTGTACAATCTCATTTAATCCATTAAGACCTGAGACCAGATTCTACAAAACGTCTTCTAAATCCTGACAGTTTTCTGGAGAAATAAAAACTATGTTTCTATGTCAGTGGTTCTCAAACTGTTTCATGTCAAGGACCCCCAAGAATGATAAGTATTTGGCCGCGGACCCCCATCTCAAAATATTTGGTTCCAGGGACCTCCCACTGAAGCAAATATTTGACTTAAAAAACGCTCGCTGTGAAAGAATATAATTATGTTCAGATTTGCACACGTTTTCATGATGTCTTTTTTTCAAAGACAGCAGATCTACAAGCTCGAGCTTGTAGATCTGTGTGTAGATCTGTGTGTCTGTGTGTCTGTCTGTCTGTCTGTCTGTCTGTCTGTCTGTCTGTCTGTCTGACTGTGTGTCTGTTTGTCTGTGTGTCTGTGTGTGTCTGTGTGTCTGTGTGTGTCTGTGTGTCTGTGTGTGTCTGTGTGTCTGTGTGTGTCTGTGTGTGTCTGTGTGTCCGCCTGTCCGGGTCATTGTCTCCAGAGTGCAGGCTTCTGGTTCCTCATAAGTGCACAAACTGGAGTAATAACCCTGGAGTAATAACCCTGAACTGGAGTAATACCAAACGCCTGAACCCTGAAATCAGACCCACGTAAAACCCAAGAGAGCAGAAGGAACAACAGATTGCTGTCTGTGTGATCGTCAGAGAAGCACCACCGCAGAGTAATAAACCTGTTGCTGCCGGAGACCCTGAGAGAGAGGCTACTTAACTGACCCTGAGAGAGAGGCTACTTAACTGACCCTGAGACCCTGAGACCCTGAGAGAGAGAGGCTACTTAACTGACCCTGAGACCCTGAGACCCTGAGAGAGAGAGGCTACTTAACTGACCCTGAGACCCTGAGACCCTGAGAGAGAGAGGCTACTTAACTGACCCTGAGACCCTGAGAGAGAGAGGCTACTTAACTGACCCTGAGACCCTGAGACCCTGAGAGAGAGAGGCTACTTAACTGACCCTGAGACCCTGAGACCCTGAGAGAGAGAGGCTACTTAACTGACCCTGAGACCCTGAGAGAGAGAGGCTACTTAACTGACCCTGAGACCCTGAGACCCTGAGAGAGAGGCTACTTAACTGACCCTGAGACCCTGAGACCCTGAGAGAGAGAGGCTACTTAACTGAACCTGAGACCCTGAGACCCTGAGAGAGAGAGGCTATTTAACTGACCCTGAGACCCTGAGACCCTGAGAGAGAGGCTATTTAACTGACCCTGAGACCCTGAGACCCTGAGAGAGAGAGGCTATTTAACTGACCCTGAGACCCTGAGACCCTGAGAGAGAGAGGCTATTTAACTGACCCCGAGACCCTGAGACCCTGAGAGAGAGAGGCTATTTAACTGACCCTGAGACCCTGAGACCCTGAGAGAGAGAGGCTATTTAACTGACCCTGAGACCCTGAGAGAGAGGCTACTGCCGGAGACCCTGAGAGAGAGGCTACTGCCGGAGACCCTGAGAGAGAGGCTACTGCCGGAGACCCTGAGAGAGAGAGGCTATTTAACTGACCCTGAGACCCTGAGACCCTGAGAGAGAGAGGCTATTTAACTGAGCATCCAAAGCTCATTGTGTGAAGCGTATGCATGCATGCAGATGTCTGTGCGTGCGTATATGTTAGTATTCACATTATCACATAATGTTATGTGTATGTACTGTACATAATGTTATGTGTATGTACTGTACATAATGTTGTGTATGTACTGTACATAATGTTGTGTATGTACTGTACATAATGTTATGTGTATGTACTGTACATAATGTTATGTGTATGTACTGTACATAATGTTGTGTGTATGTACTGTACATAATGTTATGTGTATGTACTGTACATAATGTTGTGTGTATGTACTGTACATAATGTTATGTATGTACTGTACATAATGTTGTGTATGTACTGTACATAATGTTGTGTGTATGTACTGTACATAATGTTATGTGTATGTACTGTACATAATGTTGTGTGTATGTACTGTACATAATGTTATGTATGTACTGTACATAATGTTGTGTGTATGTACTGTACATAATGTTGTGTGTATGTACTGTACATAATGTTGTGTGTATGTACTGTACATAATGTTATGTATGTACTGTACATAATGTTGTGTGTATGTACTGTACATAATGTTGTGTGTATGTACTGTACATAATGTTGTGTATGTACTGTACATAATGTTGTGTGTATGTACTGTACATAATGTTGTGTGTATGTACTGTACATAATGTTATGTGTATGTACTGTACATAATGTTGTGTGTATGTACTGTACATAATGTTGTGTGTATGTACTGTACATAATGTTGTGTGTATGTACTGTACATAATGTTATGTGTATGTACTGTACATAATGTTATGTGTATGTACTGTACATAATGTTGTGTGTATGTACTGTACATAATGTTATGTGTATGTACTGTACATAATGTACTGTGTATGTACTGTACATAATGTTATGTGTATGTACTGTACATAATGTTATGTGTATGTACTGTACATAATGTTATGTGTATGTACTGTACATAATGTTGTGTGTATGTACTGTACATAATGTACTGTGTATGTACTGTACATAATGTACTGTGTATGTACTGTACATAATGTTATGTGTATGTACTGTACATAATGTTATGTGTATGTACTGTACATAATGTTATGTGTATGTACTGTACATAATGTTATGTATGTACTGTACATAATGTACTGTGTATGTACTGTACATAATATACTGTGTATGTACTGTACATAATGTTATGTATGTACTGTACATAATGTTATGTGTGTACTGTACATAATGTTATGTGTATGTACTGTACATAATGTTATGTGTATGTACTGTACATAATGTTATGTGTATGTACTGTACATAATGTACTGTGTATGTACTGTACATAATGTTATGTGTATGTACTGTACATAATGTACTGTGTATGTACTGTACATAATATACTGTGTATGTACTGTACATAATGTTATGTATGTACTGTACATAATGTTATGTGTGTACTGTACATAATGTTGTGTGTATGTACTGTACATAATGTTGTGTGTATGTACTGTACATAATGTACTGTGTATGTACTGTACATAATGTTGTGTGTATGTACTGTACATAATGTTGTGTGTATGTACTGTACATAATGTTATGTACTGTACATAATGTTATGTGTATGTACTGTACATAATGTTATGTGTATGTACTGTACATAATGTTATGTGTATGTACTGTACATAATGTTATGTGTATGTACTGTACATAATGTTGTGTGTATGTACTGTACATAATGTTATGTACTGTACATAATGTTATGTGTATGTACTGTACATAATGTTATGTGTATGTACTGTACATAATGTTATGTGTATGTACTGTACATAATGTTATGTACTGTACATAATGTTATGTGTATGTACTGTACATAATGTTATGTGTATGTACTGTACATAATGTTATGTGTATGTACTGTACATAATGTTATGTACTGTACATAATGTTATGTGTATGTACTGTACATAATGTTATGTGTATGTACTGTACATAATGTTATGTACTGTACATAATGTGTGTATGTACTGTACATAATGTTATGTGTATGTACTGTACATAATGTTATGTGTATGTACTGTACATAATGTTATGTGTATGTACTGTACATAATGTTGTGTGTATGTACTGTACATAATGTTGTGTGTATGTACTGTACATAATGTTATGTGTATATACTGTACATAATGTTATGTGTATATACTGTACATAATGTTATGTGTATATACTGTACATAATGTTATGTGTATATACTGTACATAATGTTGTGTGTATGTACTGTACATAATGTTGTGTGTATGTACTGTACATAATGTTGTGTGTATGTACTGTACATAATGTTGTGTGTATGTACTGTACATAATGTTATGTGTATGTACTGTACATAATGTTATGTGTATGTACTGTACATAATGTTGTGTGTATGTACTGTACATAATGTTATGTGTATGTACTGTACATAATGTTGTGTGTATGTACTGTACATAATGTTGTGTGTATGTACTGTACATAATGTTATGTGTATGTACTGTACATAATGTTGTGTGTATGTACTGTACATAATGTTATGTGTATGTACTGTACATAATGTTGTGTGTATGTACTGTACATAATGTTATGTGTATGTACTGTACATAATGTACTGTACATAATGGTATGTGTATGTACTGTACATAATGTTATGTGTATGTACTGTACATAATGTTGTGTATGTACTGTACATAATGTTGTGTGTATGTACTGTACATAATGTTGTGTGTATGTACTGTACATAATGTTGTGTGTATGTACTGTACATAATGTTATGTGTATGTACTGTACATAATGTTATGTGTATGTACTGTACATAATGTTATGTGTATGTACTGTACATAATGTTGTGTGTATGTACTGTACATAATGTTGTGTGTATGTACTGTACATAATGTTATGTGTATGTACTGTACATAATGTTGTGTGTATGTACTGTACATAATGTTATGTGTATGTACTGTACATAATGTTGTGTGTATGTACTGTACATAATGTTATGTGTATGTACTGTACATAATGTTATGTGTATGTACTGTACATAATGTTATGTATGTACTGTACATAATGTTATGTGTATGTACTGTACATAATGTTGTGTGTATGTACTGTACATAATGTTGTGTGTATGTACTGTACATAATGTACTGTACATAATGTTGTGTGTATGTACTGTACATAATGTACTGTGTATGTACTGTACATAATGTACTGTACATAATGTTGTGTGTATGTACTGTACATAATGTTGTGTATGTACTGTACATAATGTTATGTGTATGTACTGTACATAATGTTGTGTGTATGTACTGTACATAATATGTGTATGTACTGTACATACTGTTATGTGTATGTACTGTACATAATGTTGTGTGTATGTACTGTACATAATGTTGTGTGTATGTACTGTACATAATATGTGTATGTACTGTACATAATGTTATGTGTATGTACTGTACATAATGTTGTGTGTATGTACTGTACATAATATGTGTATGTACTGTACATAATGTTATGTGTATGTACTGTACATAATGTTGTGTGTATGTACTGTACATAATATGTGTATGTACTGTACATAATGTTGTGTGTATGTACTGTACATAATGTTGTGTGTATGTACTGTACATAATATGTGTATGTACTGTACATAATGTTATGTGTATGTACTGTACATAATGTTGTGTGTATGTACTGTACATAATATGTGTATGTACTGTACATAATGTTATGTGTATGTACTGTACATAATGTTGTGTGTATGTACTGTACATAATGTTGTGTATGTACTGTACATAATGTTATGTGTATGTACTGTACATAATGTTATGTGTATGTACTGTACATAATGTTGTGTGTATGTACTGTACATAATGTTATGTGTATGTACTGTACATAATGTTATGTGTATGTACTGTACATAATGTTATGTGTATGTACTGTACATAATGTTATGTGTATGTACTGTACATAATGTACTGTGTATGTACTGTACATAATGTTGTGTGTATGTACTGTACATAATGTTGTGTGTATGTACTGTACATAATATGTGTATGTACTGTACATAATGTTATGTGTATGTACTGTACATAATGTTGTGTGTATGTACTGTACATAATGTTGTGTGTATGTACTGTACATAATGTTGTGTGTATGTACTGTACATAATGTTGTGTGTATGTACTGTACATAATGTTGTGTGTATGTACTGTACATAATATGTGTATGTACTGTACATAATGTTATGTGTATGTACTGTACATAATGTTGTGTGTATGTACTGTACATAATATGTGTATGTACTGTACATAATGTTATGTGTATGTACTGTACATAATGTTGTGTGTATGTACTGTACATAATGTTGTGTGTATGTACTGTACATAATGTTGTGTGTATGTACTGTACATAATGTTGTGTGTATGTACTGTACATAATGTTGTGTGTATGTACTGTACATAATGTTGTGTGTATGTGCTGTACATAATGTTGTGTGTATGTACTGTACATAATGTTATGTGTATGTACTGTACATAATGTACTGTGTATGTACTGTACATAATGTTATGTATGTACTGTACATAATGTTATGTGTATGTACTGTACATAATGTTATGTATGTACTGTACATAATGTTATGTGTATGTACTGTACATAATGTTATGTGTATGTACTGTACATAATGTTGTGTGTATGTACTGTACATAATGTTGTGTGTATGTACTGTACATAATGTTATGTGTATGTACTGTACATAATGTTGTGTGTATGTACTGTACATAATGTTATGTGTATGTACTGTACATAATGTTGTGTATGTACTGTACATAATGTTGTGTGTATGTACTGTACATAATGTTATGTGTATGTACTGTACATAATGTTGTGTGTATGTACTGTACATAATGTTATGTGTATGTACTGTACATAATGTTATGTATGTACTGTACATAATGTTATGTGTATGTACTGTACATAATGTTATGTGTATGTACTGTACATAATGTTGTGTGTATGTACTGTACATAATGTTATGTGTATGTACTGTACATAATGTTATGTATGTACTGTACATAA
The DNA here is from genome assembly GCF_951216825.1 of Electrona antarctica. Taxonomy (NCBI): domain Eukaryota; kingdom Metazoa; phylum Chordata; class Actinopteri; order Myctophiformes; family Myctophidae; genus Electrona; species Electrona antarctica. The sequence goes on from NC_136807.1 coordinate 450,767, forward strand.
TGTTGTGTGTATGTACTGTACATAATGTTGTGTGTATGTACTGTACATAATGTTATGTATGTACTGTACATAATGTACTGTGTATGTACTGTACATAATGTTGTGTGTATGTACTGTACATAATGTTGTGTGTATGTACTGTACATAATGTACTGTACATAATGTTGTTTGTATGTACTATACATAATGTACTGTGTATGTACTGTACATAATGTACTGTACATAATGTTGTGTGTATGTACTGTACATAATGTTGTGTATGTACTGTACATAATATTATGTGTATGTACTGTACATAATGTTGTGTGTATGTACTGTACATAATGTTGTGTATGTACTGTACATAATGTTATGTGTATGTACTGTACATAATGTTGTGTATGTACTGTACATAATGTTATGTGTATGTACTGTACATAATGTTGTGTGTATGTACTGTACATAATGTTGTGTATGTACTGTACATAATGTTGTGTGTATATACTGTACATAATGTTATGTGTATGTACTGTACATAATGTTGTGTGTATGTACTGTACATAATGTTGTGTGTATGTACTGTACATCATGTTGTGTATGTACTGTACATAATGTTGTGTGTATGTACTGTACATAATGTTGTGTGTATGTACTGTACATAATGTTGTGTGTATGTACTGTACATAATGTTATGTGTATGTACTGTACATAATGTTATGTATGTACTGTACATAATGTTATGTGTATGTACTGTACATAATGTTGTGTGTATGTACTGTACATAATGTTATGTATGTACTGTACATAATGTTGTGTGTATGTACTGTACATAATGTTGTGTGTATATACTGTACATAATGTTATGTGTATGTACTGTACATAATGTTGTGTGTATGTACTGTACATAATGTTATGTATGTACTGTACATAATGTTGTGTGTATGTACTGTACATAATGTTGTGTGTATGTACTGTACATAATGTTGTGTGTATGTACTGTACATCATGTTGTGTATGTACTGTACATAATGTTGTGTGTATGTACTGTACATAATGTACTGTGTATGTACTGTACATAATGTTGTGTGTATGTACTGTACATAATGTTGTGTGTATGTACTGTACATAATGTTGTGTGTATGTACTGTACATAATGTTATGTGTATGTACTGTACATAATGTTATGTGTATGTACTGTACATAATGTTGTGTGTATGTACTGTACATAATGTTATGTGTATGTACTGTACATAATGTTATGTATGTACTGTACATAATGTTATGTGTATGTACTGTACATAATGTTGTGTGTATGTACTGTACATAATGTTGTGTGTATGTACTGTACATAATGTTGTGTGTATGTACTGTACATAATGTTATGTATGTATACATAATGTTATGTGTATGTACTGTACATAATGTTGTGTGTATGTACTGTACATAATGTTATGTATGTACTGTACATAATGTTGTGTGTATGTACTGTACATAATGTTATGTGTATGTACTGTACATAATGTTGTGTGTATGTACTGTACATAATGTGTGTATGTACTGTACATAATGTTATGTATGTACTGTACATAATGTTATGTGTATGTACTGTACATAATGTTATGTATGTACTGTACATAATGTTATGTGTATGTACTGTACATAATGTTGTGTGTATGTACTGTACATAATGTTATGTATGTACTGTACATAATGTTGTGTGTATGTACTGTACATAATGTTATGTGTATGTACTGTACATAATGTTGTGTGTATGTACTGTACATAATGTTGTGTGTATGTACTGTACATAATGTTGTGTATGTACTGTACATAATGTTGTGTGTATGTACTGTACATAATGTTATGTGTATGTACTGTACATAATGTTGTGTGTATGTACTGTACATAATGTTATGTGTATGTACTGTACATAATGTTGTGTGTATGTACTGTACATAATGTTATGTGTATGTACTGTACATAATGTTATGTATGTACTGTACATAATGTTATGTGTATGTACTGTACATAATGTTGTGTGTATGTACTGTACATAATGTTATGTGTATGTACTGTACATAATGTTGTGTGTATGTACTGTACATAATGTTATGTGTATGTACTGTACATAATGTTGTGTGTATGTACTGTACATAATGTTGTGTGTATGTACTGTACATAATGTTATGTGTATGTACTGTACATAATGTTGTGTGTATGTACTGTACATAATGTTGTGTGTATATACTGTACATAATGTTATGTGTATATACTGTACATAATGTTGTGTGTATGTACTGTACATAATGTACTGTGTATGTACTGTACATAATGTTGTGTGTATGTACTGTACATAATGTTGTGTGTATGTACTGTACATAATGTTATGTGTATGTACTGTACATAATGTACTGTGTATGTACTGTACATAATGTTGTGTGTATGTACTGTACATAATGTTGTGTGTATGTACTGTACATAATGTTATGTGTATGTACTGTACATAATGTTGTGTGTATGTACTGTACATAATGTTGTGTGTATGTACTGTACATAATGTTATGTGTATGTACTGTACATAATGTTGTGTGTATGTACTGTACATAATGTTATGTATGTACTGTACATAATGTTATGTGTATGTACTGTACATAATGTACTGTACATAATGTTGTGTGTATGTACTGTACATAATGTTATGTGTATGTACTGTACATAATGTTGTGTGTATGTACTGTACATAATGTTATGTGTATGTACTGTACATAATGTTATGTGTATGTACTGTACATAATGTTGTGTGTATGTACTGTACATAATGTTGTGTATGTACTGTACATAATGTACTGTGTATGTACTGTACATAATGTACTGTGTATGTACTGTACATAATGTTATGTGTATGTACTGTACATAATGTTATGTGTATGTACTGTACATAATGTTGTGTGTATGTACTGTACATAATGTTGTGTGTATGTACTGTACATAATGTTATGTGTATATACTGTACATAATGTACTGTGTATGTACTGTACATAATGTTATGTGTATGTACTGTACATAATGTTATGTGTATGTACTGTACATAATGTTGTGTGTATGTACTGTACATAATGTTATGTGTATGTACTGTACATAATGTTGTGTGTATGTACTGTACATAATGTTGTGTGTATGTACTGTACATAATGTTGTGTGTATGTACTGTACATAATGTTGTGTGTATGTACTGTACATAATGTTGTGTGTATGTACTGTACATAATGTTGTGTGTATGTACTGTACATAATGTTGTGTGTATGTACTGTACATAATGTTGTGTGTATGTACTGTACATAATGTTGTGTGTATGTACTGTACATAATGTTATGTGTATGTACTGTACATAATGTTGTGTGTATGTACTGTACATAATGTTGTGTGTATGTACTGTACATAATGTTGTGTGTATGTACTGTACATAATGTTGTGTGTATGTACTGTACATAATGTTGTGTGTATGTACTGTACATAATGTTGTGTGTATGTACTGTACATAATGTTGTGTGTATGTACTGTACATAATGTTGTGTGTATGTACTGTACATAATGTTATGTGTATGTACTGTACATAATGTTATGTGTATGTACTGTACATAATGTTGTGTGTATGTACTGTACATAATGTTGTGTGTATGTACTGTACATAATGTTATGTGTATGTACTGTACATAATGTTATGTGTATGTACTGTACATAATGTTATGTGTATGCACTGTACATAATGTTATGTGTATGTACTGTACATAATGTTGTGTGTATGTACTGTACATAATGTACTGTGTATGTACTGTACATAATGTTATGTGTATGTACTGTACATAATGTTATGTGTATGCACTGTACATAATGTACTGTGTATGTACTGTACATAATGTTATGTGTATGTACTGTACATAATGTACTGTGTATGTACTGTACATAATGTACTGTGTATGTACTGTACATAATGTTATGTGTATGTACTGTACATAATGTTATGTGTATGTACTGTACATAATGTTATGTGTATGTACTGTACATAATGTTATGTGTATGTACTGTACATAATGTTGTGTGTATGTACTGTACATAATGTTATGTGTATGTACTGTACATAATGTTATGTGTATGTACTGTACATAATGTTGTGTGTATGTACTGTACATAATGTTATGTGTATGTACTGTACATAATGTTATGTGTATGTACTGTACATAATGTTGTGTGTATGTACTGTACATAATGTACTGTGTATGTACTGTACATAATGTTATGTGTATGTACTGTACATAATGTTGTGTGTATGTACTGTACATAATGTACTGTGTATGTACTGTACATAATGTTATGTGTATGTACTGTACATAATGTTATGTGTATGCACTGTACATAATGTACTGTGTATGTACTGTACATAATGTTATGTGTATGTACTGTACATAATGTACTGTGTATGTACTGTACATAATGTACTGTGTATGTACTGTACATAATGTTATGTGTATGTACTGTACATAATGTTATGTGTATGTACTGTACATAATGTTGTGTGTATGTACTGTACATAATGTACTGTGTATGTACTGTACATAATGTACTGTGTATGTACTGTACATAATGTACTGTGTATGTACTGTACATAATGTACTGTGTATGTACTGTACATAATGTACTGTGTATGTACTGTACATAATGTTGTGTGTATGTACTGTACATAATGTTGTGTGTATGTACTGTACATAATGTTATGTGTATGTACTGTACATAATGTTATGTGTATGTACTGTACATAATGTACTGTATTATACTAGAGTTTCGTCCCCCTTCGGGCGGCTCATCCTAGAGTTACGTTGCAGCTCAATATGGGAAGGAAATTGTGGGATTTGACTCCACTTCATGTTTCAGCTGTGTCACATGTAACGGATGCACTGCATGTTTCAGCTGTTTCACATGTAACGGATGGCTACACATCGTAGACACGCGCTGGGTAAATAGTATGTGTACTGCACGCACGCACACGCACTTGCTGACTTCTCACAATGCGATACAAACCCCCCCCCCCCCCGCGTGCGCACACACACACACACACACACACACACACACACACACACACACACACACACACACACACACACACACACACACACACACACACACACACACACACACACACACACACACACACACACACACACACACACACACACACACACACACACACACACACACACACACACACACACACACACGTTAAAAGTCCCCCCGCGTTGTGGTGGTGCAATTGTCGTGTTTGCATGAATTAAACTGTATGTAATCGCGCCGCTGTCCATCCAAGTTCGAATCAGTGTGTGTGTGACTGTGTTGTGCTTCTGACGGGGTACAATGTTGCCAGGTTCGCGAATTGTAAGCGAGTTGTAGTGTGTGTAAGTAGCGTGGTGAAAGGCTTTGTTTCTGGGCCTGTTTTCTTGTTTTCATAGACCTGGCAACAGTGGTCCGTGGCCTGTGTGTGTGTGTGTGTGTGTGTGTGTAGTGTTCGTCTTGTTCTTGTAATGTGTGTGTGTGTAGTGTGTAACTTCCGGTGGTGCATTCGGAAGTCAGAAACGTAACATAAAAACTTGTGGGTCACGTGGTGGGGTTTCAGCCAATGGGAAGGGGTGGTGTAGTGTTGCCAGGTCCACGTATTGTAAGCGAGTGGAAGTGTGTGTAAGTAGCGTGTTGAATGGCCTTTTTTCTGGGCTTGTTTTCATAGACGTGGCAACAAATTATTAACAGTAGCCAATGGGAAAACAGGATGCAGCGTTGCCAGGTCCGCGAGTTTTAAGCGAGTTGTAGTGTGTGTAAGTAGCGTGTTGAATGGCGTTTTTTCTGGGCTTGTTTTCATAGACCTGGCGACAGTGTTCCGTGGCCCGTGTGTGAGTGTGTGCGTGCGGGGGTGTGGGTGGTTGTGGCGAATTTGTTTGTTAGTGAAGAAATGCATTGCCGGCATCCCTGTGGAAGGGAGGCGGCTTTGGTGGCAGTGCAATGATCACTGTTCCGTGGGTGGTGTTGAGGCTCGGCGTTCGGCGCGACATGAGGAGATAGCGGCCGAACGACGCGGAGGGTAAGTGTGTGACGTCACTGCCGTGTGAGGGTAGTGTGTAAGGGGTCTCTGCATCCAGACTCCACTCACACCCTGTTCATGTTCATGTTCCTCTCTGTATCCAGACTCCACTCACACCCTGTTCATGCAAACTGACCCCTCCTTTATCGACTCATCACGAGGCTGAGGGGTCTCTGCATCCAGACTCCACTCACACCCTGTTCATGTTCATGTTCATGTTCCTCTCTGTATCCAGACTCCACTCACACCCTGTTCATGCAAACTGACCCCTCCTTTATCGACTCATCACGAGGCTGAGGGGTCTCTGTATCCAGACTCCACTCACACCCTGTTCATGCAAACTGACCCCTCCTTTATCGACTCATCACGAGGCTGAGGGGTCTCTGTATCCAGACTCCACTCACACCCTGTTCATGCAAACTGACCCCTCCTTTATCGACTCATCACGAGGCTGAGGGGTCTCTGCATCCAGACTCCACTCACACCCTGTTCATGCGAACTGACCCCTCCTTTATCGACTCATCACGAGGCTGAGGGGTCAGAAACATTCACTGTTGATCTGATGTAATAATATATTGCTGACCACCTAGAATATCCCTGCTTATCATTGGTTAGTCTCAGGTAACAAGGCCTTATTCAGCGGAGGACTGAGCATAAGTCTGTGCGAAGTACTCAGGTCTATTTAAGCTAATACGGCAACCTCCATGGACACTTTTAATAAACCTTGCTAAAACCGAGTTAATGTCTATTGTCATCCTATACTTGGATTAATTCCACATCAGTTTCTTCTCATGTGAGCTTGTAGCAGTGGAGAGCTTTTTCTGTGTGCGAGGGACAGAAGAGGGCTTAGT
>NC_136807.1:457920-517920 GCF_951216825.1 Electrona antarctica
ATAGACCCCTGTGGGACTCACCAGAGGGCCTAGTATAGACCCCTGTGGGACTCAGAGGGCCTAGTATAGACCCCTGTGGGACTCACCAGAGGGCCTAGTATAGACCCCTGTGGGACTCATCAGAGGGCCTAGTATAGACCCCTGTGGGACTCACCAGAGGGCCTAGTATAGACCCCTGTGGGACTCACCAGAGGGCCTAGTATAGACCCCTGTGGGACTCACCAGAGGGCCTAGTATAGACCCCTGTGGGACTCACCAGAGGGCCTAGTATAGACCCCTGTGGGACTCAGAGGGCCTAGTATAGACCCCTGTGGGACTCACCAGAGGGCCTAGTATAGACCCCTGTGGGACTCATCAGAGGGCCTAGTATAGACCCCTGTGGGACTCACCAGAGGGCCTAGTATAGACCCCTGTGGGACTCATCAGAGGGCCTAGTATAGACCCCTGTGGGACTCACCAGAGGGCCTAGTATAGACCCCTGTGGGACTCAGAGGGCCTAGTATAGACCCCTGTGGGACTCACCAGAGGGCCTAGTATAGACCCCTGTGGGACTCAGAGGGCCTAGTATAGACCCCTGTGGGACTCAGAGGGCCTAGTATAGACCCCTGTGGGACTCACCAGAGGGCCTAGTATAGACCCCTGTAGGACTCATCAGAGGGCCTAGTATAGACCCCTGTGGGACTCATCAGAGGGCCTAGTATAGACCCCTGTGGGACTCAGAGGGCCTAGTATAGACCCCTGTGGGACTCAGAGGGCCTAGTATAGACCCCTGTGGGACTCACCAGAGGGCCTAGTATAGACCCCTGTGGGACTCACCAGAGGGCCTAGTATAGACCCCTGTGGGACTCACCAGAGGGCCTAGTATAGACCCCTGTGGGACTCATCAGAGGGCCTAGTATAGACCCCTGTGGGACTCAGAGGGCCTAGTATAGACCCCTGTGGGACTCACCAGAGGGCCTAGTATAGACCCCTGTGGGACTCACCAGAGGGCCTAGTATAGACCCCTGTGGGACTCATCAGAGGGCCTAGTATAGACCCCTGTGGGACTCAGAGGGCCTAGTATAGACCCCTGTGGGACTCACCAGAGGGCCTAGTATAGACCCCTGTAGGACTCACCAGAGGGCCTAGTATAGACCCCTGTGGGACTCACCAGAGGGCCTAGTATAGACCCCTGTGGGACTCACCAGAGGGCCTAGTATAGACCCCTGTGGGACTCACCAGAGGGCCTAGTATAGACCCCTGTGGGACTCATCAGAGGGCCTAGTATAGACCCCTGTGGGACTCAGAGGGCCTAGTATAGACCCCTGTAGGACTCATCAGAGGGCCTAGTATAGACCCCTGTGGGACTCAGAGGGCCTAGTATAGACCCCTGTGGGACTCACCAGAGGGCCTAGTATAGACCCCTGTGGGACTCATCAGAGGGCCTAGTATAGACCCCTGTGGGACTCAGAGGGCCTAGTATAGACCCCTGTGGGACTCACCAGAGGGCCTAGTATAGACCCCTGTGGGACTCACCAGAGGGCCTAGTATAGACCCCTGTGGGACTCAGAGGGCCTAGTATAGACCCCTGTGGGACTCATCAGAGGGCCTAGTATAGACCCCTGTGGGACTCAGAGGGCCTAGTATAGACCCCTGTGGGACTCACCAGAGGGCCTAGTATAGACCCCTGTGGGACTCATCAGAGGGCCTAGTATAGACCCCTGTGGGACTCATCAGAGGGCCTAGTATAGACCCCTGTGGGACTCACCAGAGGGCCTAGTATAGACCCCTGTGGGACTCATCAGAGGGCCTAGTATAGACCCCTGTGGGACTCAGAGGGCCTAGTATAGACCCCTGTGGGACTCATCAGAGGGCCTAGTATAGACCCCTGTGGGACTCAGAGGGCCTAGTATAGACCCCTGTGGGACTCACCAGAGGGCCTAGTATAGACCCCTGTGGGACTCACCAGAGGGCCTAGTATAGACCCCTGTGGGACTCAGAGGGCCTAGTATAGACCCCTGTGGGACTCAGAGGGCCTAGTATAGACCCCTGTGGGACTCAGAGGGCCTAGTATAGACCCCTGTGGGACTCATCAGAGGGCCTAGTATAGACCCCTGTGGGACTCAGAGGGCCTAGTATAGACCCCTGTGGGACTCACCAGAGGGCCTAGTATAGACCCCTGTGGGACTCAGAGGGCCTAGTATAGACCCCTGTGGGACTCAGAGGGCCTAGTATAGACCCCTGTGGGACTCACCAGAGGGCCTAGTATAGACCCCTGTGGGACTCATCAGAGGGCCTAGTATAGACCCCTGTGGGACTCACCAGAGGGCCTAGTATAGACCCCTGTGGGACTCACCAGAGGGCCTAGTATAGACCCCTGTGGGACTCACCAGAGGGCCTAGTATAGACCCCTGTGGGACTCATCAGAGGGCCTAGTATAGACCCCTGTGGGACTCACCAGAGGGCCTAGTATAGACCCCTGTGGGACTCAGAGGGCCTAGTATAGACCCCTGTGGGACTCAGAGGGCCTAGTATAGACCCCTGTGGGACTCACCAGAGGGCCTAGTATAGACCCCTGTGGGACTCATCAGAGGGCCTAGTATAGACCCCTGTGGGACTCACCAGAGGGCCTAGTATAGACCCCTGTGGGACTCAGAGGGCCTAGTATAGACCCCTGTGGGACTCATCAGAGGGCCTAGTATAGACCCCTGTGGGACTCACCAGGGGGCCTAGTATAGACCCCTGTGGGACTCAGAGGGCCTAGTATAGACCCCTGTGGGACTCACCAGAGGGCCTAGTATAGACCCCTGTGGGACTCAGAGGGCCTAGTATAGACCCCTGTGGGACTCAGAGGGCCTAGTATAGACCCCTGTGGGACTCAGAGGGCCTAGTATAGACCCCTGTGGGACTCAGAGGGCCTAGTATAGACCCCTGTGGGACTCACCAGAGGGCCTAGTATAGACCCCTGTGGGACTCACCAGAGGGCCTAGTATAGACCCCTGTAGGACTCATCAGAGGGCCTAGTATAGACCCCTGTGGGACTCAGAGGGCCTAGTATAGACCCCTGTGGGACTCAGAGGGCCTAGTATAGACCCCTGTAGGACTCACCAGAGGGCCTAGTATAGACCCCTGTGGGACTCATCAGAGGGCCTAGTATAGACCCCTGTGGGACTCACCAGAGGGCCTAGTATAGACCCCTGTGGGACTCACCAGAGGGCCTAGTATAGACCCCTGTGGGACTAGTATAGACCCCTGTGGGACTCATCAATTAGGGTTTAAGTGGTTAACGGTGAGCATGTGTGCAGATTCCCAAATTCCCTTTTCACTCAGCTTTTGCACACACACACACACACACACACACACACACACACACACACACACACACACACACACACACACACACACACACACACACACACACACACACACACACACACACACACACACACACACACACACACACACACACACACACACACACAGCCAGCTGTGCCACACTACATACAGTACGCAGGACTGAGTTGTTTTCTTGTTTTCTCTCACAAACCATTAGCTATACCCCCCCCCCCCCCCCCCCCCCCTCTCTCTCTCCATCCCCGGCAAAACACACGCACGCACACGCACACGCACACACAACCAAATGGACTCTTACGGGTCCAGTGAAGGGGGTCTTTGCAAATAAAACACTTGAGAAGCACTCCTAGTGGACTCCTCATGTGCCACATAGTCGTAGTAAATCAGTGTCATTTACATATTCTAGAATAAGAAAGACAGAGGAAAACCTGGAGACTTGACATTCAGTAAAGTGGGTGTTACGATGAAAAGAACATTATAATGGCGTGTAAAACATAATAAAATGTAAAGTTTATCTGTATTATTCAGACATATTGGTGACCCCTGGTTCATTTAGTCTGTATTATTCAGACATATTGGTGACCCCTGGTTCATTTTGTCCGTGTATTATTCAGACATATTGGTGACCCCTGGTTCATTTAGTCTGTATTATTCAGACATATTGGTGACCCCTGGTTCATTTTGTCTGTATTATTCAGACATATTGGTGACCCCTGGTTCATTTAGTCTGTATTATTCAGACATATTGGTGACCCCTGGTTCATTTAGTCTGTATTATTCAGACATATTGGTGACCCCTGGTTCATTTAGTCTGTATTATTCAGACATATTGGTGACCCCTGGTTCATTTAGTCTGTATTATTCAGACATATTGGTGACCCCTGGTTCATTTAGTCTGTATTATTCAGACATATTGGTGACCCCTGGTTCATTTAGTCTGTATTATTCAGACATATTGGTGACCCCTGGTTCATTTTGTCTGTATTATTCAGACATATTGGTGACCCCTGGTTCATTTTGCGCGCGCATGACACTCTACGTGGAGCACCGTCTTCATGGTGACAGACAGGCGACCTTGTTGTTATGTAATTTTGGGCAACAACCACAACAACCACAACAACCACAACACAGGCATGTTCAAATAAAAATAAGGCGCGACCCTGCACAGAAAATAAGGTAATTGTGCTGGAACTCACCTTTGGGTTATTGTACAGTATGGTTGTTTATTTGTATGCCAGTGGTGAAGCTCTAAACTGAATTTCATTCTTTCATTCAAGCAATGACAATAAAGATCTATCTATCTATCTATCCATCTATCCATCCATCCATCCATCCATCCATCCATCCATCCATCCATCCATCCATCTATCTATCTATCCATCTATCCATCTATCTATCCATCTATCCAGGACTGCAGGACATGACTAATTAATTAGAGCGACAGAAAGAGAGAGAGGAGTGTGTGTGTGTACGTGTGTGTGTGTACGTGTGTGTGTGTACGTGTGTGTGTGTGTGCGTGTGTACGTGTGTACGTCAATGTAACAAAAGGTGCAGACGATCAGAAATCAACAGAGAGTGAGCAACGTGTGCGCTACTTGTAAGCCGAATCGAAGTGGACTCAGACCCAGACTTATTTTTTTCTCTCTCCGTGGAAATAAATAACGTCTGGGTTTCCCAGGCTATAGCGTGCAGAGCATCACGTGACACATCACGTCCCTCTGGGAGGAGACCCCGGGGCAGACCAAGGCGCAGTTGGAGGAAACACATCGACTCACTGGCCTTGGAACGTCTCGGAATGATCCCCCCAGGAGGAAGTCACTAATGTTGCTCTGGAGGAGAGGGAAGTCTGGAGCACTCTGGTGGAGCTGTTGCCCCCGCGACCCGACTACGGATAAGCGGTTGAAGAAGGATGGACGTGACACTCACCTGGAGCACGGTCTTCATGGTGAGGAGCGAGACGGTGGCGGTGCAGATGTTCTCACCGTTCCTCACCTTCTGGCCCATGGTGAAGAGCATGGGCGACGCCAGGCCGAAGGACGCCAGCCACATGGCGCCGATCAGCCGCTTGGTGCGGCTGCGTGACATCAGGCTCTTGGCCTTGAACGGGTGGCAGATGGCCATGTAGCGCTCCACGCTCAGGCTGGCGATGTTGAGCGCCGTGGCGTACGAGCAGCCGTCGCGCAGGAAGTAGTAGCCGCGGCACACGGCGTCGCCGAACACCCAGGGGTGGTGCAGCCAGATGAAGTTGTACAGCTCGATGGGCATGGAGAGAACCTGGAGGAGAAGAGAGTGTTAGAGTACAGCTCGATGGGCATGGAGAGAACCTGGAGGAGAAGAGAGTGTTAGAGTACAGCACGATGGGCATGGAGAGAACCTGGAGGAGAAGAGAGTGTTAGAGTACAGCACGATGGGCATGGAGAGAACCTGGAGGAGAAGAGAGTGTTAGAGTACAGCTCGATGGGCATGGAGAGAACCTGGAGGAGAAGAGAGTGTTAGAGTACAGCTCGATGGGAATGGAGAGAACCTGGAGGAGAAGAGAGTGTTAGAGTACAGCTCGATGGGCATGGAGAGAACCTGGAGGAGAAGAGAGTGTTAGAGTACAGCTCGATGGGCATGGAGAGAACCTGGAGGAGAAGAGAGTGTTAGAGTACAGCTCGATGGGCATGGAGAGAACCTGGAGGAGAAGAGAGTGTTAGAGTACAGCTCGATGGGCATGGAGAGAACCTGGAGGAGAAGAGAGTGTTAGAGTACAGCTCGATGGGCATGGAGAGAACCTGGAGGAGAAGAGAGTGTTAGAGTACAGCTCGATGGGCATGGAGAGAACCTGGAGGAGAAGAGAGTGTTAGAGTACAGCTCGATGGGCATGGAGAGAACCTGGAGGAGAAGAGAGTGTTAGAGTACAGCTCGATGGGCATGGAGAGAACCTGGAGGAGAAGAGAGTGTTAGAGTACAGCTCGATGGGCATGGAGAGAACCTGGAGGAGAAGAGAGTGTTAGAGTACAGCTCGATGGGCATGGAGAGAACCTGGAGGAGAAGAGAGTGTTAGAGTACAGCTCGATGGGCATGGAGAGAACCTGGAGGAGAAGAGAGTGTTAGAGTACAGCTCGATGGGCATGGAGAGAACCTGGAGGAGAAGAGAGTGTTAGAGTACAGCACCATGGGCATGGAGAGAACCTGGAGGAGAAGAGAGTGTTAGGGCCGATTCATACTGTTTCGGTGCTGTAGTGCCGAAGTGACTTCGGCTCGTCAGACATTTTCAGTAGCACCAAAGAGCCGACTTTAGGACGGTACCCGCCCCCCCGAACCTCAAATGACGTCACATTGTAGGCTCTACAGAGCCCAATGACGTCACATTGTAGGCTCTACAGAGCCCAATGACGTCACATTGTAGGCTCTACAGAGCCGAACAGACTTTTATTCGGCTCTAAAATAGGAGTATGAATCGGCCCTTAGAGTACAGCTCGATGGGCATGGAGAGAACCTGGAGGAGAGGGCAGGGACGGGGCGGGGGGTTAGAGAGGCAGGGGCTCTTTGCATGTTCTCCCCGTGTCCCTAGGGTATACCCTCACATGTTCTCCCCGTGTCCCCCTAGGGGTAGGTACACTCCCATGTTCTCCCTGTGTCCCCCTAGGGGTAGGTACACTCCCATGTTCTCCCTGTGTCCCCTAGGGTAGGTACCCTCACATGTTCTCCCCGTGTCCCTAGGGTATACCTTCACATGTTCTCCCCGTGTCCCTAGGGTATACCCTCACATGTTCTCCGTGTGTCCCTAGGGGTAGGTACCCTCACATATTCTCCCTGTGTCCCCTAGGTACCCTCACATGTTCTCCCCGTGTCCCTAGGGTAGGTACACTCCCATGTTCTCCCCGTGTCCCTAGGGTAGGTACACTCCCATGTTCTCCCCGTGTCCCCTAGAGTAGGTACCCTCACATGTTCTCCGCGTGTCCCTAGGGGTAGGTACCTTTACATGTTCTCCCCGTGTCCCCTAAGGTAGGTACCTTTACATGTTCTCCCCGTGTCCCCTAGGGTAGGTACCCTCACATGTTCTCCCTGTGTCCCCTAGGGGTAGGTACACTCCCATGTTCTCCCCGTGTCCCCCTAGGGTATACCCTCACATGTTCTCCCAGTGTCCCCTAGAGTATACCCTCACATGTTCTCCCCGTGTCCCCTAGAGTAGGTACCCTCACATGTTCTCCCCGTGTCCCCTAGAGTAGGTACCCTCACATGTTCTCCGCGTGTCCCTAGGGGTAGGTACCTTTACATGTTCTCCCCGTGTCCCCTAAGGTAGGTACCTTTACATGTTCTCCCCGTGTCCCCTAGGGTAGGTACCCTCACATGTTCTCCCTGTGTCCCCTAGGTACCCTCACATGTTCTCCCCGTGTCCCTAGGGTAGGTACCTTTACATGTTCTCCCCGTGTCCCCTAGGGTAGGTACCCTCACATGTTCTCCCTGTGTCCCCTAGGTACCCTCACATGTTCTCCCCGTGTCCCTAGGGTAGGTACCCTCACATGTTCTCCCCGTGTCCCTAGGGTAGGTACCTTTACATGTTCTCCCCGTGTCCCCTAGGGTAGGTACCCTCACATGTTCTCCCTGTGTCCCCTAGGTACCCTCACATGTTCTCCCCGTGTCCCTAGGGTAGGTACCCTCACATGTTCTCCCTGTGTCCCCTAGGGTAGGTACCCTCACAAAAAACATGATCTACAAGATCTACATGATCTACAAGATCTACAAGCTACAAGATCTACAAGATCTACAAGCGCTACAAGCTTGTAGATCAGCTATTTTCAGGGCGCAACCCAGCACTCTTTAGCTAGTGGAGATGCGGTGTGTAACGACATGGATTTCTAAACAAATGTGTTCAACGCAAAATGCTGTGTTCAAGTTCAGGAGACTTCGGGGGGGGAAAAAACTATTCTCCTGAATGCTGCCTTCCTTCCAGCATGGAAAGGAAAGGAAAGGAGGGCGTTTGCATTTCTTCCACCATGTAGTAAATGCTGCATCCGTGGTCTGGAGAGGGCAGTTGTTTTACAGACGGGTAAAGGGGCAGGGTCTGAAGCCCCCTTTGATGTCTATGTGTGCGTCCCTTAGGGAGGGAGATGACAGGGCCGTGTTCTAGAGTAATGTGGACGCGGCGGCTGACAAAAGCACCACTTTTTGTAGCCGCAATTTGCAACTCTAGATTGTTTTACAATGGGATGAATCTAGAGTTGCAATACCCTCCATTGACTCCCCACTCATCCAATTTGGTTTGTGATCTGCTTGTCTTAAACAACGTTAAACTCACCAACATTGCAGCTGTAGTACAAGCTTGAATTATCCTCTTTCAATCTGCCGAGCTTGTTTTTCATAAAAATCCCCCGTAGACATGTTATGAGCTACTTTCTGTCAAGAAATTGATTATTTTTTTAAGTGCTGGAGTTTGGAAGCACACGTCATAAGTCACTGAACGGCCCTGCGTACCACCTGTTTCGAATTTGCACATAATGCAGGAGGCAGCAGCGCGACCCGTTAACAAAAACGAGTGCTTCCAAACTGCAACACTTAGAAAAAGAATCACCTGCAGAGGATGTCTTGACAGAAAGTAGCTCATAACATGTCTACGGGGGATTTTCATGAAAAACAAGCTCGGCAGATTGAAAGAGTATAATTCAAGCTTGGACTACAGCTGCAATGTTTGTGAGTTTAACGTTGTTTAAGACAAGCAGATCACAAACCAAATTGGATGAGTGGGGAGTCAATGGAGGGTATTGCAACTCTAGATTCATCCCATTATAAAAAAGTCTAGAGTTGCAAATTGCGGCTACACTTTTTGAGGGGCGACCCTCCTATACACAGCGGGTGACCAGATCCCAACTAACCAGATGTGGGACAATGTGGGACACATGCAGAGTTAGTGTGTTTGTGTGGGACAATGTGGGACACATGCAGGGTTAGTGTGTTTGTGTGGGACAATGTGGGACACATGCAGGGTTAGTGTGTTTGTGTGGGACAATGTGGGACACATGCAGGGTTAGAGTGTGTTTGTGTGGGACAATGTGGGACACATGCAGGGTTGTGTTGTGGGCGTGAATAATGTGTATACGAAAACAAAAATAATAACATTTCCATTCCTCAATTAGACATTTCTATTCTGCCCCTCACATAGCATATCTATGCTTTGCCATCTGGTTGATTCAGTAGCACATAATTAGGACTATGATGATAATAACTATAATAGAACTACTATGCAAATAAAATAAACTTAACAGAAATTTATTTAAATGAACTATTATTGGACAAACAGGACAATAGACCAACCAACCAACCAATACACAATACACCAACCAACCAACCAATACAACTGGACAATACACCAACTGGACAATACACCAACCAACCAATACAACTGGACAATACACCAACAAAACAACTGGACAATTCACCAACCAACCAACACAACTGGACCAACCAACCAAACCAACAAACCAACCAAGGGGCTTTGATTTGATTGTGAAGGAACCAATAAATAAATGTTTACTTTATCAAAGTATCCTCCTCCTAACAAAGCCAACTACTGCAAATTATTATTACAAATTATTATTACAAATTATTACAAGTCTGAAAGTCTCTCAGTTGTACTGTGTGGTAAACACTAGTTATTTCAGCTGCTGTTACCTTTTCTTCTTGTTTTGGTTTTAGTACAAACGTGTCCATGCACCGTGAAGCCTCCTTTTGATCAACACGTTGCTTCACGTCGTTATTCACCTCCTCCGTGTGTCACTGAGAAACGACTCTAATTACAAATGTCACAGAAGACTCTTTTGCACTGCATGGCTTCTTCACCCACGGATAAATAGTTTCCCTGTGCTTGTTGTAACTGCACTTCATTTTCTTCCCCTTTCTCCTCCATGTTTTAGCTAAGACGCTAACTCGTTGTACTGTGTTTCGTGCGTTGTTTTGTTGGGTGTTCACTAAACTATCCGCACCGCATTGATTTCCCCCTCTCTGCCCGGCTGTTTGATTGACAGACAATCCTCCACACACACACACACACACACACACACACACACACACACACACACACACACACACACACACACACACACACACACACACACACACACACACACACACACACACACACACGGCCCGCCCCCTGGCCCTGTCATGACAGCCTCCGCAGCTCCGCAGATCCAAACTGTTCATTTGAGGGACAGAAGTATTGCTTGTGTGGGACAAGTGGGATGGGGAGACCCCCGCCTTGATGTTATATTCGACCATAGGCCTATTGGCTATCATTTATAAACTCATCTGGTGTCTAACATTTGTTTTAAAATCATGCTTTATTTTTATGCTATTTTAACAGGCTTAAAAACACATCTTGCAGGAAGAGACAATGAGAGCGCTTTACAACAGAAGGCCAACTATTAGGGGACTAACTATTAGGGCATTTGAAGTAACACTGATGCAATTGCCTGCCAGTCACAATATAGGACAGGGTCTCAATTTGTGGGACGCCTGAAAAGTCTTGGAAATGAGGGACTGTCCCACGCAAAGAGGGACATCTGGTCACATTTGAAAACTGGAGCCTGTCTATCATAATGCGGGACAACGTCTCAATTTGCGGTACGCATGAAAAGTCATTGAAATGCGGGACAATCTGGTCACCCACAGGTTTAATGTTTGTCTTTAGTTCAATGTTTGGTTTTGTATAAAACACGCCATTGACAATGAAGGGAACCTTTACGTCATCGTAATGTCCCTCATTACGTCATATTGTCTCTTTATTGTTTATGGCGTTTAATATTTGTGTTGGCACTACCATTACATCACCTATTAATTAAAATTAGTTAGACTTTAATATATTAGCGCCCCTCACTTCACACCGGTGAAGTGAGGGGCGTTTCATTTTGGAAGGGGGGGGTGGGATGTCCAATTCAGAAGTGTAATGCCCTATCGCCATGCAGTTATATATGTGAACATATTATATACCATTAATTAACAATAAAGCCAACATTTTCACAATTTCATTATGCTTCTGAATACAGTCCAAGCATTAGTTTTGCACGAAAAACACAGCTTGGGCAAAAAAACGGCCATAGCCACTTATGCCCAAAATTGTGAAGACCTCATGCTCATCACATTAAGTGATGATGGTGATGGCTGTTTTTAGCCCAAGGATTGTTTTTCGTGCAAAACTAAAGCTCGCAATGGATTCAGAATCCAGAAAAAACCCTAGTTTGACACATCACATAAAGCATTTAAAGCATAATGACATTTTGACATATAGCCTAACTGGGCTGGCGATATGGCATTATGCATGCTGCTGGAATTGGACGTGCGTCACGTGCATCATATTTTTTTGCCATTAGCTCCCAGCTTTTATGATGAATTCCCGTTCTGCTCTTTGGCTTTATAGAAGTGTATATTTGTCTCTAAATGTTTTGATGAATTGAACAAGGTGGACCCTCTTCTCTTGTAAACAAGTGTAATGCTTTATTGGGTCGTCCACTGACTCCACTCACAGTTAACATTATTTGTATTTAGTTGTGCTTGAATTGTAGGCTACTGTAATTCTGCAAACTGTAAAATACTTCAATCAATCAATCAATCAATCCACGTATTATTATATATTTTGTTCTATTATAGCTCCCAGCAGCTCCACTAACCAGGATGAGCAGGTCGGACACGGCCAGGCTGGCCAGGTGGTAGTGCACGGTGCTCTGGAGGTTCTGCAGGGTCTTCTTGGTCAGCAGGGTGTACAGCGTGATGGAGTTGCCCAGGCTGCCCACGGAGAACAGCACGATGTACACCACGGTGACCACCACCTTGGAGTAGATGTCCGTGTTCACGTCCAGGTCCTCCTCGTCCTCCTCCGACGCCAGCAGTGACCCCCCGGCGCCGAGGCGCGCCGTCCCGTTGTGGTCAACGCTGTCCAACAGGGAGGACCAGGACAGGGACTCGTTGAGTCCTCCTCCTCCGTGCTGCCCGTGGCCGAACAGTCTCTGCGTCGTCAGCGCGCTCCGCAACAAGCCGCCCCCCGCCGCCAAGACGTCGCTCTCGGACAGAGTGAAGTTTACATCCATAATAATGTCTTCTTATTGCGTGAATACAAGTAATAAACCATCGACGGGGACAAGCATGTGCGCTCGTTTAGATTCTGTGCACATTGGGTTGTCACTTGTCAAGTTGTCAGATAGATTTCACTTGTGTTGTGTTGTATGGAGAGAGAAGGTGGTTGCACACTGGACGCGTTTTATTTCAGTTAAAACGATGGAGAAACGCCGCAGAAATCCGGTGTGTGAGGACCGAGAGCGAGAGAGAGAGAGAGAGAGAGACGAGGGGAGCTCGTGCGTAAAGAGGTGTGTGTGGTGGTGGAGCTATAGAGAGCTCTGACTGAGAGGTGTGTGTGGTGGTAGTGGGAGCTATAGAGAGCTCTGACTGAGAGGTGTGTGTGGTGGTAGTGGGAGCTATAGAGAGCTCTGACTGAGGGTCTGAATGGTATACGGATCAAGTAGTGGCACTTTTATATACGTGGTGCTACGGAAGGAAGGAGGCGGGCTTGGCGTTGAACCTTGAACGGTGATGCATAGGCTATGTGACCATATTTGACTGAGGGGCTGCCATCGTGCAACCTCCAGCTTTTCACCATAGGAGAAAAACATTTTTTTTAATCATTTTTATTTTGTATTTATATTTTATCCACAATGAGTTAATAGCACAGGCAGACTCGTCACATACTAGAGCATGTCTGAAATAAATGTCAGAGCTGAAATCGACATGTAGCCTAAATATGAAATAAATGCTTAAACAGCTATAGGGGAGAACGGGGTAAGATGAACCACTTTTTGCTTAAGTTGTCCTGGAAGCAAGGCAAAATGAGATGGCAGTAAAATCTAATGATCTACCCATATTTCAGGATGTCTTCTATCAATTGAAATGATGAGTAAGCATCTATGACAAAGGGCCATGAAAATATGACCTTTTTTTAAAAAGTGGTCATGTGGCTCAATTTGCCCCAGGTAAGGGGTAAGTTGATCCAAGTCGAGGGGTAAATTGAACCACATGATATTTTAATGTTAAAAGCTTAAAGTTGAACAGATAATGTATTCACTTATCGATAATAATATAATAACAGTTTTCCCTTTTGCAAATAGTCTTATTTATTTGTTTATTTATTATTTAAACAATATTAAGACAATTAAATAAAGTTTGTTATTCAGAACCTTATATTTGCAATATTGTTAATACAATATTGCAAACTTCTCTTAAATGAGTATGTACATGCAAATTAAAGGTCATTCAGTATAATTTGAGTAGCAAAGACTTAATACAAAAAATATGAATAATGATTCCCGCATTGACTCAATTTACCCCCGGACATTGGCTCATCTTACCCATAGCCACCATTAGAAAACAATGACTAGAATAAGCTACTTCAGACAATTTATTTGCTAAATGATTCACATGGTTCTATCCATTGGCAAATCATCGTGTATGACATTACATGTTAGACCTAGGTACATTTTGCTTTGTATAACAGTCATTTGACATGTGTCGAAATTTTACTTTGACTGACAAAAACAGTTTTTTGTGTAAAAGAATACTTTCTACTTTCACCATGTGCTTCCCAACTTCACAGCCAGGTGTAAATGATGGATGCTTACGAGATTTAAGGTCACATGGCAACACAGTTTTCTAGTTTTCTAGATAAAGGGGGTGGTTCAACATACCCGCTGGCTCGTCTTACCCCATTCTCCCCTAGGTGTAATGTTAGGGACCACAGAATACATGTAAATATGAAATAAATGTTTAAACATGTAATGTTAGAGACCACAGAAGTGAACCTTTCCCAAGCCTGTTTTCTCAACTTGTTGTTTTCTGCGAGACAACTCTAAGCCAGAGGTTCCCAACCACCTCTCCCTAAATTAAATTAGGGATGTCCCGATACCACAATTTCTGTGTTAGCCGATACTGAATATCGATACCAGAGAATAATAATAAAAAATGAAAAGAATCTTATTTTGAAGTCCATTGACTGGGAATAGTGTTTATAGCTATCTAGCTATATATCTCGTGTTGTGTTCATAGCAGACTCCTCACTCAAATGTGCACTTGCAGTTTGGGCTACTCCAAAGCAATGTCCCAACATTTATTTAACTGCCATAGTGTCAACCCCTTACCCCTGTGTCTGATCGCTGGTTAGACTGGCATAGTGTCAACCCCTTACCCCTGTGTGGGATCGCTGGTTAGACTGGCATAGTGTCAACCCCTTACCCCTGTGTCGGATTGGTGGTTAGACTGGCATAGTGTCAAACCCTTACCCCTGTGTCGGATCTGTGGTTAGACTGGCATAGTGTCAACCCCTTACCCCTGTGTGGGATCGCTGGTTAGACTGGCATATTGTCAACCCCTTACCCCTGTGTCTGATCGGTGGTTAGACTGGCATAGTGTCAACCCCTTACCCCTGTGTCTGATCGCTGGTTAGACTGGCATAGTGTCAACCCCTTACCCCTGTGTCTGATCGCTGGTTAGACTGGCATAGTGTCAACCCCTTACCCCTGTGTCGGATCTGTGGTTAGACTGGCATAGTGTCAACCCCTTACCCCTGTGTCGGATCTGTGGTTAGACTGGCATAGTGTCAACCCCTTACCCCTGTGTCTGATCGGTGGTTAGACTGGCATATTTGCCGATACCGATATGACCCGATATGACCAAATAAGGGCCGAAATGAAAGCAAGTCAATACAAAAACTGCTATGAGGATTAAACCATGCAGATAAAGCACCAATAAGACTTGTTTACATCAGGGTCCTCCATTTTCAATTCATCAGAACATTTAAAGATACAAATATAATCACAAAAGGTGTGATTATACAAACATCAGTAGCATTTACTATACAAAAAATAAAAAAGACCCCCCTTTATTTCCCATTCAAAGTGCATGTGTCTAATATATGTAACGACAGAGGCCCCATTCCTATTCCAAAAATGATAAAGCGTTGTTATCATTATTATTGTTTGGGTAGCCTTTATATCGTGCTGAGCTGGTCGTTTTGAAAGTAGCTCTCAAGTCAAAAAAGTGTGCATGGGCACCCCTTCACTATAGAGCACCGAAGTCCTGACGTCACTGTCAGTAGAGGGCGTCAGTCCACAGGTTCATGTACTTTTTTTTGCATTGTAATCTCCATAGGGGGATTTTAGATCGCCTCATATAAGAACTGTGTAACTGTGTTTGAAAAATAAACCGATCACCCCGGCCTTTTCACTCATATGGATATGAAGCATCGACTGAAGGTGGAAATGTACAAATATACCCAAAGAGTAACAAAATAAGCGTTAGAAACGAGTCAAACAACCCAGAGACTACATTTACGGGTAGGCAGGTGGCTGCATCTGCCCGACTGAAACTGAATGTCAATTACGTTTATTTTTATTTTATTGATATTTAATGTTTCGTGGTTAGTACGAGTCGAGTCACCACCAGCTGAGCTTACGAGGAATCTCAGGAACGCAATGTGTTGACAGCTGGGCGTGACGTATATTAGCAGCGACATTGCCTTCATATGTAGTTTCAAGGCTTTTGCGGTCACATTAATTCCATTTTCTCCAGAAACTGGCTGTATCAAATATGAATGGACATCATTAACGACGCACAGCCACTCCCCTGACAGAAAGGCCGGTGTGGTCGGTTTATTTTTCAAACACAGTTCTTATATGAAGCGACCTAAAATCGCCCTATGGAGATTTCAATGCAAATAAAAAAATACATGAACCTGTGTGTTGGTGCCCTCTACTGAAAGTGACGTCAGACTTCGGTGCTCTATAGTGTGTACATATAAAGCACTCGTTCTCAAATAGGCTACTTTCATGTCAAAGACCCAGGGCTATGAATTTGGCCACAGACCCCCATCTGAAAATGTTTTCTCCCAGGGCCAGGGGCCATAAAAGAAGATTGTTAAAAAAAACGTTCCAAATTATTCAAAATTTTACAAGCATTTATATATATATAGGTTAAAAGAGAGTTGAAAGCAGTTTTTGATGCTATATGCCTATATTAACTCAATTTGCATGGGGAGTGGAGCCCCCTTGCATGGACCTGGGACCCAGTAAGGACCCCTGGGGGGCCCCGGGGAGTGGAGCCCCCCTGCATGGACCTGGGACCCAGTAAGGACCCCTGGGGGTCCCCGGGGAGTGGAGCCCCCCTGCACGGACCTGGGACCCAGTAAGGACCCCTGGGGGTCCCCGGGGAGTGGAGCCCCCCTGCATGGACCTGGGACCCAGTAAGGACCCCCGGGGGTCCCCGGGGAGTGGAGCCCCCCTGCATGGACCTGGGACCCAGTAAGGACCCCCGGGGGTCCCCGGGGAGTGGAGCCCCCTGCATGGACCTGGGACCCAGTAAGGACCCCCTGGGGTCCCCGGGGAGTGGAGCCCCCTGCATGGACCTGGGACCCAGTAAGGACCCCCGGGGTCCCCGGGGAGTGGAGCCCCCTGCATGGACCTGGGACCCAGTAAGGACCCCCGGGGGTCCCCGGGGAGTGGAGCCCCCTGCATGGACCTGGGACCCAGTAAGGACCCCCGGGGTCCCCGGGGAGTGGAGCCCCCTGCATGGACCTGGGACCCAGTAAGGACCCCCGGGGGTCCCCGGGGAGTGGAGCCCCCTGCATGGACCTGGGACCCAGTAAGGACCCCCGGGGGTCCCCGGGGAGTGGAGCCCCCTGCATGGACCTGGGACCCAGTAAGGACCCCCGGGGGTCCCCGGGGAGTGGAGCCCCCCTGCATGGACCTGGGACCCAGTAAGGACCCCCGGGGGTCCCCGGGGAGTGGAGCCCCCTGCATGGACCTGGGACCCAGTAAGGACCCCCGGGGTCCCCGGGGAGTGGAGCCCCCTGCATGGACCCGGGACCCAGTAAGGACCCCCGGGGGTCCCGGGGAGTGGAGCCCCCTGCATGTGGAGCCCCCTGCATGGACCTGGGACCCAGTAAGGACCCCCGGGGTTCCCGGGGAGTGGAGCCCCCTGCATGGACCCGGGACCCAGTAAGGACCCCCGGGGGTCCCGGGGAGTGGAGCCCCCTGCATGGACCCGGGACCCAGTAAGGACCCCCGGGGTCCCCGGGGAGTGGAGCCCCCTGCATGGACCTGGGACCCAGTAAGGACCCCCGGGGTCCCCGGGGAGTGGAGCCCCCTGCATGGACCTGGGACCCAGTAAGGACCCCCGGGGGTCCCCGGCAGACGGACCCCATTTTGAGAATCACTGACGTAAAGTATAGCCATTAACAGTCATTCCCATGCGTGACTCATCAGAGCCCTGTGTGTCACCCTCACCACACCACACGGTCACATTGCATATATAGAGGCTGAAAAATAGCAGATCTACAAGCTTGTAGGTCTGCTATTTTTGAAGTCGTGAAAATCTTTGAATATATTCTTTCAGGGCCAACGTTTTTGACTCAAATCTTTGCTTCTGGTGGGAAAAGTGTTTGTCGGGTACCTCGGCAGCCCTGCGTCAGAATGCATTCAGTGAAGATTGTGTTTCCGAGTGTTAACGACCCAGTGTTAATGACCCAGTGAGTGTTAATGACCCAGTGAGTGTTAATGACCCAGTGAGTGTTAATGACCCAGTGAGTGTTAATGACCCAGTGTTAATGACCCAGTGAGTGTTAATGACCCAGTGAGTGTTAATGACCCAGTGTTAATGACCCAGTGAGTGTTAATGACCCAGTGAGTGTTAATGACCCAGTGAGTGTTAATGACCCAGTGAGTGTTAATGACCCAGTGTTAATGACCCAGTGAGTGTTAATGACCCAGTGAGTGTTAATGACCCAGTGAGTGTTAATGACCCAGTGTTAATGACCCAGTGAGTGTTAATGACCCAGTGAGTGTTAATGACCCAGTGTTAATGACCCAGTGAGTGTTAATGACCCAGTGAGTGTTAATGACCCAGTGAGTGTTAATGACCCAGTGAGTGTTAATGACCCAGTGAGTGTTAATGACCCAGTGAGTGTTAATGACCCAGTGTTAATGACCCAGTGAGTGTTAATGACCCAGTGAGTGTTAATGACCCAGTGTTAATGACCCAGTGAGTGTTAATGACCCAGTGAGTGTTAATGACCCAGTGTTAATGACCCAGTGAGTGTTAATGACCCAGTGAGTGTTAATGACCCAGTGAGTGTTAATGACCCAGTGAGTGTTAATGACCCAGTGAGTGTTAATGACCCAGTGTTAATGACCCAGTGAGTGTTAATGACCCAGTGAGTGTTAATGACCCAGTGTTAATGACCCAGTGAGTGTTAATGACCCAGTGAGTGTTAATGACCCAGTGTTAATGACCCAGTGTTAATGACCCAGTGAGTGTTAATGACCCAGTGTTAATGACCCAGTGTTAATGACCCAGTGAGTGTTAATGACCCAGTGTTAATGACCCAGTGAGTGTTAATGACCCAGTGAGTGTTAATGACCCAGTGTTAATGACCCAGTGAGTGTTAATGACCCAGTGTTAATGACCCAGTGTTAATGACCCAGTGAGTGTTAATGACCCAGTGAGTGTTAATGACCCAGTGAGTGTTAATGACCCAGTGAGTGTTAATGACCCAGTGAGTGTTAATGACCCAGTGAGTGTTAATGACCCAGTGAGTGTTAATGACCCAGTGTTAATGACCCAGTGAGTGTTAATGACCCAGTGAGTGTTAATGACCCAGTGTTAATGACCCAGTGAGTGTTAATGACCCAGTGAGTGTTAATGACCCAGTGTTAATGACCCAGTGAGTGTTAATGACCCAGTGAGTGTTAATGACCCAGTGAGTGTTAATGACCCAGTGTTAATGACCCAGTGAGTGTTAATGACCCAGTGAGTGTTAATGACCCAGTGTTAATGACCCAGTGAGTGTTAATGACCCAGTGTTAATGACCCAGTGTTAATGACCCAGTGAGTGTTAATGACCCAGTGTTAATGACCCAGTGTTAATGACCCAGTGAGTGTTAATGACCCAGTGAGTGTTAATGACCCAGTGTTAATGACCCAGTGAGTGTTAATGACCCAGTGAGTGTTAATGACCCAGTGAGTGTTAATGACCCAGTGAGTGTTAATGACCCAGTGAGTGTTAATGACCCAGTGAGTGTTAATGACCCAGTGTTAATGACCCAGTGAGTGTTAATGACCCAGTGAGTGTTAATGACCCAGTGTTAATGACCCAGTGAGTGTTAATGACCCAGTGAGTGTTAATGACCCAGTGTTAATGACCCAGTGAGTGTTAATGACCCAGTGTTAATGACCCAGTGTTAATGACCCAGTGAGTGTTAATGACCCAGTGAGTGTTAATGACCCAGTGTTAATGACCCAGTGAGTGTTAATGACCCAGTGAGTGTTAATGACCCAGTGAGTGTTAATGACCCAGTGAGTGTTAATGACCCAGTGATTGTTAATGACCCAGTGAGTGTTAATGACCCAGTGAGTGTTAATGACCCAGTGTTAATGACCCAGTGAGTGTTAATGACCCAGTGAGTGTTAATGACCCAGTGTTAATGACCCAGTGAGTGTTAATGACCCAGTGAGTGTTAATGACCCAGTGTTAATGACCCAGTGAGTGTTAATGACCCAGTGAGTGTTAATGACCCAGTGAGTGTTAATGACCCAGTGAGTGTTAATGACCCAGTGAGTGTTAATGACCCAGTGTTAATGACCCAGTGAGTGTTAATGACCCAGTGAGTGTTAATGACCCAGTGTTAATGACCCAGTGAGTGTTAATGACCCAGTGTTAATGACCCAGTGTTAATGACCCAGTGAGTGTTAATGACCCAGTGTTAATGACCCAGTGTTAATGACCCAGTGAGTGTTAATGACCCAGTGAGTGTTAATGACCCAGTGTTAATGACCCAGTGAGTGTTAATGACCCAGTGAGTGTTAATGACCCAGTGTTAATGACCCAGTGAGTGTTAATGACCCAGTGAGTGTTAATGACCCAGTGAGTGTTAATGACCCAGTGTTAATGACCCAGTGAGTGTTAATGACCCAGTGAGTGTTAATGACCCAGTGTTAATGACCCAGTGTTAATGACCCAGTGAGTGTTAATGACCCAGTGAGTGTTAATGACCCAGTGTTAATGACCCAGTGAGTGTTAATGACCCAGTGAGTGTTAATGACCCAGTGAGTGTTAATGACCCAGTGAGTGTTAATGACCCAGTGAGTGTTAATGACCCAGTGAGTGTTAATGACCCAGTGAGTGTTAATGACCCAGTGTTAATGACCCAGTGAGTGTTAATGACCCAGTGAGTGTTAATGACCCAGTGTTAATGACCCAGTGAGTGTTAATGACCCAGTGTTAATGACCCAGTGTTAATGACCCAGTGAGTGTTAATGACCCAGTGTTAATGACCCAGTGTTAATGACCCAGTGAGTGTTAATGACCCAGTGAGTGTTAATGACCCAGTGTTAATGACCCAGTGAGTGTTAATGACCCAGTGAGTGTTAATGACCCAGTGAGTGTTAATGACCCAGTGAGTGTTAATGACCCAGTGAGTGTTAATGACCCAGTGAGTGTTAATGACCCAGTGAGTGTTAATGACCCAGTGAGTGTTAATGACCCAGTGAGTGTTAATGACCCAGTGAGTGTTAATGACCCAGTGTTAATGACCCAGTGAGTGTTAATGACCCAGTGAGTGTTAACGACCCAGTGAGTGTTAACGACCCAGTGAGTGTTAATGACCCAGTGAGTGTTAATGACCCAGTGTTAATGACCCAGTGAGTGTTAATGACCCAGTGTTAATGACCCAGTGAGTGTTAATGACCCAGTGAGTGTTAATGACCCAGTGAGTGTTAATGACCCAGTGTTAATGACCCAGTGAGTGTTAATGACCCAGTGAGTGTTAATGACCCAGTGAGTGTTAATGACCCAGTGTTAATGACCCAGTGAGTGTTAATGACCCAGTGAGTGTTAATGACCCAGTGTTAATGACCCAGTGAGTGTTAATGACCCAGTGAGTGTTAATGACCCAGTGAGTGTTAATGACCCAGTGAGTGTTAATGACCCAGTGAGTGTTAACGACCCAGTGAGTGTTAACGACCCAGTGAGTGTTAATGACCCAGTGAGTGTTAATGACCCAGTGAGTGTTAATGACCCAGTGAGTGTTAATGACCCAGTGAGTGTTAATGACCCAGTGTTAATGACCCAGTGAGTGTTAATGACCCAGTGAGTGTTAATGACCCAGTGTTAATGACCCAGTGTTAATGACCCAGTGAGTGTTAATGACCCAGTGAGTGTTAATGACCCAGTGAGTGTTAATGACCCAGTGAGTGTTAATGACCCAGTGAGTGTTAATGACCCAGTGAGTGTTAATGACCCAGTGAGTGTTAATGACCCAGTGAGTGTTAATGACCCAGTGAGTGTTAATGACCCAGTGTTAATGACCCAGTGAGTGTTAATGACCCAGTGTTAATGACCCAGTGTTAATGACCCAGTGAGTGTTAATGACCCAGTGAGTGTTAATGACCCAGTGTTAATGACCCAGTGTTAATGACCCAGTGAGTGTTAATGACCCAGTGAGTGTTAATGACCCAGTGAGTGTTAATGACCCAGTGTTAATGACCCAGTGAGTGTTAATGACCCAGTGAGTGTTAATGACCCAGTGAGTGTTTATGACCCAGTGAGTGTTAATGACCCAGTGAGTGTTAATGACCCAGTGAGTGTTAATGACCCAGTGAGTGTTAATGACCCAGTGAGTGTTAATGACCCAGTGAGTGTTAATGACCCAGTGTTAATGACCCAGTGTTAATGACCCAGTGAGTGTTAATGACCCAGTGAGTGTTAATGACCCAGTGAGTGTTAATGACCCAGTGAGTGTTAATGACCCAGTGAGTGTTAATGACCCAGTGAGTGTTAATGACCCAGTGAGTGTTAATGACCCAGTGTTAATGACCCAGTGAGTGTTAATGATCCAGTGTTAATGACCCAGTGAGTGTTAATGACCCAGTGTTAATGACCCAGTGAGTGTTAATGACCCAGTGTTAATGACCCAGTGAGTGTTAATGACCCAGTGTTAATGACCCAGTGTTAATGACCCAGTGAGTGTTAATGACCCAGTGAGTGTTAATGACCCAGTGAGTGTTAACGACCCAGTGTTAATGACCCAGTGAGTGTTAATGACCCAGTGAGTGTTAATGACCCAGTGAGTGTAATGACCCAGTGAGTGTTAATGACCCAGTGTTAATGACCCAGTGAGTGTTAATGACCCAGTGTTAATGACCCAGTGAGTGTTAATGACCCAGTGAGTGTTAATGACCCAGTGAGTGTTAATGACCCAGTGAGTGTTAATGACCCAGTGTTAATGACCCAGTGAGTGTTAATGACCCAGTGAGTGTTAATGACCCAGTGTTAATGACCCAGTGTTAATGACCCAGTGAGTGTTAATGACCCAGTGAGTGTTAATGACCCAGTGAGTGTTAATGACCCAGTGAGTGTTAATGACCCAGTGAGTGTTAATGACCCAGTGAGTGTTAATGACCCAGTGTTAATGACCCAGTGAGTGTTAATGACCCAGTGTTAATGACCCAGTGTTAATGACCCAGTGTTAATGACCCAGTGAGTGTTAATGACCCAGTGTTAATGACCCAGTGAGTGTTAATGACCCAGTGAGTGTTAATGACCCAGAGAGTGTTAATGACCCAGTGAGTGTTAATGGCCCAGTGAGTGTTAATGACCCAGTGAGTGTTAATGACCCAGTGAGTGTTAATGACCCAGTGTTAATGACCCAGTGAGTGTTAATGACCCAGTGAGTGTTAATGACCCAGAGAGTGTTAATGACCCAGTGAGTGTTAATGGCCCAGTGAGTGTTAATGACCCAGTGAGTGTTAATGACCCAGTGTTAATGACCCAGTGTTAATGACCCAGTGAGTGTTAATGACCCAGTGAGTGTTAATGACCCAGTGAGTGTTAATGACCCAGTGAGTGTTAATGACCCAGTGAGTGTTAATGACCCAGTGAGTGTTAATGGCCCAGTGAGTGTTAATGACCCAGTGAGTGTTAATGACCCAGTAAGTGTTAATGACCCAGTGAGTGTTAATGACCCAGTGAGTGTTAATGACCCAGTGTTAATGACCCAGTGAGTGTTAATGACCCAGTGAGTGTTAATGACCCAGAGTGTTAATGACCCAGTGAGTGTTAATGACCCAGAGTGTTAATGACCCAGTGAGTGTTAATGACCCAGTGTTAATGACCCAGAGTGTTAATGACCCAGTGAGTGTTAATGACCCAGAGTGTTAATGACCCAGTGAGTGTTAACGACCCAGTGAGTGTTAATGACCCAGTGTTAATGACCCAGTGAGTGTTAATGACCCAGTGAGTGTTAATGACCCAGTGAGTGTTAATGACCCAGTGTTAATGACCCAGTGAGTGTTAATGACCCAGTGAGTGTTAATGACCCAGTGAGTGTTAATGACCCAGTGAGTGTTAATGACCCAGTGAGTGTTAATGACCCAGTGAGTGTTAATGACCCAGTGAGTGTTAATGACCCAGTGTTAATGACCCAGTGAGTGTTAATGACCCAGTGAGTGTTAATGACCCAGTGAGTGTTAATGACCCAGTGAGTGTTAATGACCCAGTGAGTGACCCAGTGTTAATGACCCAGTGAGTGTTAATGACCCAGTGAGTGTTAATGACCCAGTGAGTGTTAATGACCCAGTGAGTGTTAATGACCCAGTGAGTGTTAATGACCCAGTGTTAATGACCCAGTGAGTGTTAATGACCCAGTTTTAATGACCCAGTGAGTGTTAATGACCCAGTGAGTGTTAATGACCCAGTGTTAATGACCCAGTGAGTGTTAATGACCCAGTGAGTGTTAATGACCCAGTGAGTGTTAATGACCCAGTGAGTGTTAATGACCCAGTGAGTGTTAATGACCCAGTGTTAATGACCCAGTGAGTGTTAATGACCCAGTGAGTGTTAATGACCCAGTGAGTGTTAATGACCCAGTGTTAATGACCCAGTGTTAATGACCCAGTGTTAATGACCCAGTGAGTGTTAATGACCCAGTGTTAATGACCCAGTGAGTGTTAATGACCCAGTGTTAATGACCCAGTGTTAATGACCCAGTGAGTGTTAATGACCCAGTGAGTGTTAATGACCCAGTGTTAATGACCCAGTGTTAATGACCCAGTGTTAATGACCCAGTGAGTGTTAATGACCCAGTGTTAATGACCCAGTGAGTGTTAATGACCCAGTGAGTGTTAATGACCCAGAGTGTTAATGACCCAGAGTGTTAATGACCCAGTGAGTGTTAATGACCCAGTGTTAATGACCCAGTGAGTGTTAATGACCCAGTGAGTGTTAATGACCCAGTGTTAATGACCCAGTGTTAATGACCCAGTGAGTGTTAATGACCCAGTGAGTGTTAATGACCCAGTGAGTGTTAATGACCCAGTGTTAATGACCCAGTGTTAATGACCCAGTGAGTGTTAATGACCCAGTGAGTGTTAATGACCCAGTGTTAATGACCCAGTGTTAATGACCCAGTGAGTGTTAATGACCCAGTGAGTGTTAATGACCCAGTGAGTGTTAATGACCCAGTGAGTGTTAATGACCCAGTGAGTGTTAATGACCCAGTGTTAATGACCCAGTGAGTGTTAATGACCCAGTGTTAATGACCCAGTGTTAATGCCCCAGTGAGTGTTAATGACCCAGTGAGTGTTAATGACCCAGTGAGTGTTAATGACCCAGTGTTAATGACCCAGTGAGTGTTAATGACCCAGTGAGTGTTAATGACCCAGTGAGTGTTAATGACCCAGTGAGTGTTAATGACCCAGTGAGTGTTAATGACCCAGTGAGTGTTAATGACCCAGTGAGTGTTAATGACCCAGTGAGTGTTAATGACCCAGTGAGTGTTAATGACCCAGTGTTAATGACCCAGTGTTAATGACCCAGTGAGTGTTAATGACCCAGTGAGTGTTAATGACCCAGTGAGTGTTAATGACCCAGTGAGTGTTAATGACCCAGTGAGTGTTAATGACCCAGTGAGTGTTAATGACCCAGTGTTAATGACCCAGTGAGTGTTAATGACCCAGTGTTAATGACCCAGTGTTAATGCCCCAGTGAGTGTTAATGACCCAGTGAGTGTTAATGACCCAGTGAGTGTTAATGACCCAGTGAGTGTTAATGACCCAGTGTTAATGACCCAGTGAGTGTTAATGACCCAGTGAGTGTTAATGACCCAGTGAGTGTTAATGACCCAGTGAGTGTTAATGACCCAGTGAGTGTTAATGACCCAGTGAGTGTTAATGACCCAGTGAGTGTTAATGGCCCAGTGAGTGTTAATGACCCAGTGAGTGTTAATGACCCAGTGAGTGTTAATGACCCAGTGAGTGTTAATGACCCAGTGAGTGTTAATGACCCAGTGAGTGTTAATGACCCAGTGAGTGTTAATGACCCAGTGAGTGTTAATGACCCAGTGAGTGTTAATGACCCAGTGAGTGTTAATGGCCCAGTGAGTGTTAATGACCCAGTGAGTGTTAATGACCCAGTGAGTGTTAATGACCCAGTGTTAATGACCCAGTGAGTGTTAATGACCCAGTGAGTGTTAATGACCCAGTGTTAATGACCCAGTGAGTTGTAATGACCCAGTGAGTGTTAATGACCCAGTGAGTGTTAATGACCCAGTGAGTGTTAATGACCCAGTGAGTGTTAATGACCCAGTGTTAATGACCCAGTGAGTGTTAATGACCCAGTGAGTGTTAATGACCCAGTGAGTGTTAATGACCCAGCGAGTGTTAATGACCCAGTGTTAATGACCCAGTGAGTGTTAATGGCCCAGTGAGTGTTAATGACCCAGCGAGTGTTAATGACCCAGTGTTAATGACCCAGTGAGTGTTAATGACCCAGTGAGTGTTAATGACCCAGCGAGTGTTAATGACCCAGTGTTAATGACCCAGTGAGTGTTAATGGCCCAGTGAGTGTTAATGACCCAGTGAGTGTTAATGACCCAGTGAGTGTTAATGACCCAGTGAGTGTTAATGACCCAGTGAGTGTTAATGACCCAGTGAGTGTTAATGACCCAGTGAGTGTTAATGACCCAGTGAGTGTTAATGACCCAGTGAGTGTTAATGACCCAGTGAGTGTTAATGACCCAGTGAGTGTTAATGACCCAGTGTTAATGACCCAGTGTTAATGACCCAGTGAGTGTTAATGACCCAGTGTTAATGACCCAGTGTTAATGACCCAGTGAGTGTTAATGACCCAGTGAGTGTTAATGACCCAGTGAGTGTTAATGACCCAGTGTTAATGACCCAGTGAGTGTTAATGACCCAGTGAGTGTTAATGACCCAGTGAGTGTTAATGACCCAGTGAGTGTTAATGACCCAGTGTTAATGACCCAGTGAGTGTTAATGACCCAGTGAGTGTTAATGACCCAGTGAGTGTTTATGACCCAGTGAGTGTTTATGACCCAGTGAGTGTTAATGACCCAGTGAGTGTTAATGACCCAGTGAGTGTTAATGACCCAGTGAGTGTTAATGACCCAGTGAGTGTTAATGACCCAGTGAGTGTTAATGACCCAGTGTTAATGACCCAGTGTTAATGACCCAGTGAGTGTTAATGACCCAGTGAGTGTTAATGACCCAGTGAGTGTTAATGACCCAGTGAGTGTTAATGACCCAGTGAGTGTTAATGACCCAGTGAGTGTTAATGACCCAGTGAGTGTTAATGACCCAGTGTTAATGACCCAGTGAGTGTTAATGATCCAGTGTTAATGACCCAGTGAGTGTTAATGACCCAGTGTTAATGACCCAGTGAGTGTTAATGACCCAGTGTTAATGACCCAGTGAGTGTTAATGACCCAGTGTTAATGACCCAGTGTTAATGACCCAGTGAGTGTTAATGACCCAGTGAGTGTTAATGACCCAGTGAGTGTTAACGACCCAGTGTTAATGACCCAGTGAGTGTTAATGACCCAGTGAGTGTTAATGACCCAGTGAGTGTTAATGACCCAGTGAGTGTTAATGACCCAGTGTTAATGACCCAGTGAGTGTTAATGACCCAGTGTTAATGACCCAGTGAGTGTTAATGACCCAGTGAGTGTTAATGACCCAGTGAGTGTTAATGACCCAGTGAGTGTTAATGACCCAGTGTTAATGACCCAGTGAGTGTTAATGACCCAGTGAGTGTTAATGACCCAGTGTTAATGACCCAGTGTTAATGACCCAGTGAGTGTTAATGACCCAGTGAGTGTTAATGACCCAGTGAGTGTTAATGACCCAGTGAGTGTTAATGACCCAGTGAGTGTTAATGACCCAGTGAGTGTTAATGACCCAGTGTTAATGACCCAGTGAGTGTTAATGACCCAGTGTTAATGACCCAGTGTTAATGACCCAGTGTTAATGACCCAGTGAGTGTTAATGACCCAGTGTTAATGACCCAGTGAGTGTTAATGACCCAGTGAGTGTTAATGACCCAGAGAGTGTTAATGACCCAGTGAGTGTTAATGGCCCAGTGAGTGTTAATGACCCAGTGAGTGTTAATGACCCAGTGAGTGTTAATGACCCAGTGTTAATGACCCAGTGAGTGTTAATGACCCAGTGAGTGTTAATGACCCAGAGAGTGTTAATGACCCAGTGAGTGTTAATGGCCCAGTGAGTGTTAATGACCCAGTGAGTGTTAATGACCCAGTGTTAATGACCCAGTGTTAATGACCCAGTGAGTGTTAATGACCCAGTGAGTGTTAATGACCCAGTGAGTGTTAATGACCCAGTGAGTGTTAATGACCCAGTGAGTGTTAATGACCCAGTGAGTGTTAATGGCCCAGTGAGTGTTAATGACCCAGTGAGTGTTAATGACCCAGTAAGTGTTAATGACCCAGTGAGTGTTAATGACCCAGTGAGTGTTAATGACCCAGTGTTAATGACCCAGTGAGTGTTAATGACCCAGTGAGTGTTAATGACCCAGAGTGTTAATGACCCAGTGAGTGTTAATGACCCAGAGTGTTAATGACCCAGTGAGTGTTAATGACCCAGTGTTAATGACCCAGAGTGTTAATGACCCAGTGAGTGTTAATGACCCAGAGTGTTAATGACCCAGTGAGTGTTAACGACCCAGTGAGTGTTAATGACCCAGTGTTAATGACCCAGTGTTAATGACCCAGTGAGTGTTAATGACCCAGTGAGTGTTAATGACCCAGTGAGTGTTAATGACCCAGTGTTAATGACCCAGTGAGTGTTAATGACCCAGTGAGTGTTAATGACCCAGTGAGTGTTAATGACCCAGTGAGTGTTAATGACCCAGTGAGTGTTAATGACCCAGTGAGTGTTAATGACCCAGTGAGTGTTAATGACCCAGTGTTAATGACCCAGTGAGTGTTAATGACCCAGTGAGTGTTAATGACCCAGTGAGTGTTAATGACCCAGTGAGTGTTAATGACCCAGTGAGTGACCCAGTGTTAATGACCCAGTGAGTGTTAATGACCCAGTGAGTGTTAATGACCCAGTGAGTGTTAATGACCCAGTGAGTGTTAATGACCCAGTGAGTGTTAATGACCCAGTGTTAATGACCCAGTGAGTGTTAATGACCCAGTTTTAATGACCCAGTGAGTGTTAATGACCCAGTGAGTGTTAATGACCCAGTGTTAATGACCCAGTGAGTGTTAATGACCCAGTGAGTGTTAATGACCCAGTGAGTGTTAATGACCCAGTGAGTGTTAATGACCCAGTGAGTGTTAATGACCCAGTGTTAATGACCCAGTGAGTGTTAATGACCCAGTGAGTGTTAATGACCCAGTGAGTGTTAATGACCCAGTGTTAATGACCCAGTGTTAATGACCCAGTGTTAATGACCCAGTGAGTGTTAATGACCCAGTGTTAATGACCCAGTGAGTGTTAATGACCCAGTGTTAATGACCCAGTGTTAATGACCCAGTGAGTGTTAATGACCCAGTGAGTGTTAATGACCCAGTGTTAATGACCCAGTGTTAATGACCCAGTGTTAATGACCCAGTGAGTGTTAATGACCCAGTGTTAATGACCCAGTGAGTGTTAATGACCCAGTGAGTGTTAATGACCCAGAGTGTTAATGACCAGAGTGTTAATGACCCAGTGAGTGTTAATGACCCAGTGTTAATGACCCAGTGAGTGTTAATGACCCAGTGAGTGTTAATGACCCAGTGTTAATGACCCAGTGTTAATGACCCAGTGAGTGTTAATGACCCAGTGAGTGTTAATGACCCAGTGAGTGTTAATGACCCAGTGTTAATGACCCAGTGTTAATGACCCAG
The DNA here is from genome assembly GCF_951216825.1 of Electrona antarctica. NCBI lineage: Eukaryota > Metazoa > Chordata > Actinopteri > Myctophiformes > Myctophidae > Electrona > Electrona antarctica. Next base: position 487,476 of record NC_136807.1, read on the forward strand.
TGAGTGTTAATGACCCAGTGAGTGTTAATGACCCAGTGTTAATGACCCAGTGTTAATGACCCAGTGAGTGTTAATGACCCAGTGAGTGTTAATGACCCAGTGAGTGTTAATGACCCAGTGAGTGTTAATGACCCAGTGAGTGTTAATGACCCAGTGTTAATGACCCAGTGAGTGTTAATGACCCAGTGTTAATGACCCAGTGTTAATGCCCCAGTGAGTGTTAATGACCCAGTGAGTGTTAATGACCCAGTGAGTGTTAATGACCCAGTGTTAATGACCCAGTGAGTGTTAATGACCCAGTGAGTGTTAATGACCCAGTGAGTGTTAATGACCCAGTGAGTGTTAATGACCCAGTGAGTGTTAATGACCCAGTGAGTGTTAATGACCCAGTGAGTGTTAATGACCCAGTGAGTGTTAATGACCCAGTGAGTGTTAATGACCCAGTGTTAATGACCCAGTGTTAATGACCCAGTGAGTGTTAATGACCCAGTGAGTGTTAATGACCCAGTGAGTGTTAATGACCCAGTGTTAATGACCCAGTGTTAATGACCCAGTGAGTGTTAATGACCCAGTGAGTGTTAATGACCCAGTGTTAATGACCCAGTGTTAATGACCCAGTGAGTGTTAATGACCCAGTGAGTGTTAATGACCCAGTGAGTGTTAATGACCCAGTGAGTGTTAATGACCCAGTGAGTGTTAATGACCCAGTGAGTGTTAATGACCCAGTGTTAATGACCCAGTGAGTGTTAATGACCCAGTGTTAATGACCCAGTGTTAATGCCCCAGTGAGTGTTAATGACCCAGTGAGTGTTAATGACCCAGTGAGTGTTAATGACCCAGTGAGTGTTAATGACCCAGTGTTAATGACCCAGTGAGTGTTAATGACCCAGTGAGTGTTAATGACCCAGTGAGTGTTAATGACCCAGTGAGTGTTAATGACCCAGTGAGTGTTAATGACCCAGTGAGTGTTAATGACCCAGTGAGTGTTAATGGCCCAGTGAGTGTTAATGACCCAGTGAGTGTTAATGACCCAGTGAGTGTTAATGACCCAGTGAGTGTTAATGACCCAGTGAGTGTTAATGACCCAGTGAGTGTTAATGACCCAGTGAGTGTTAATGACCCAGTGAGTGTTAATGGCCCAGTGAGTGTTAATGACCCAGTGAGTGTTAATGACCCAGTGAGTGTTAATGACCCAGTGAGTGTTAATGACCCAGTGAGTGTTAATGACCCAGTGAGTGTTAATGACCCAGTGAGTGTTAATGACCCAGTGAGTGTTAATGACCCAGTGAGTGTTAATGGCCCAGTGAGTGTTAATGACCCAGTGAGTGTTAATGACCCAGTGAGTGTTAATGACCCAGTGTTAATGACCCAGTGAGTGTTAATGACCCAGTGAGTGTTAATGACCCAGTGTTAATGACCCAGTGAGTTGTAATGACCCAGTGAGTGTTAATGACCCAGTGAGTGTTAATGACCCAGTGAGTGTTAATGACCCAGTGAGTGTTAATGACCCAGTGTTAATGACCCAGTGAGTGTTAATGACCCAGTGAGTGTTAATGACCCAGTGAGTGTTAATGACCCAGCGAGTGTTAATGACCCAGTGTTAATGACCCAGTGAGTGTTAATGGCCCAGTGAGTGTTAATGACCCAGCGAGTGTTAATGACCCAGTGTTAATGACCCAGTGAGTGTTAATGACCCAGTGAGTGTTAATGACCCAGCGAGTGTTAATGACCCAGTGTTAATGACCCAGTGAGTGTTAATGGCCCAGTGAGTGTTAATGACCCAGTGAGTGTTAATGACCCAGTGAGTGTTAATGACCCAGTGAGTGTTAATGACCCAGTGAGTGTTAATGACCCAGTGAGTGTTAATGACCCAGTGTTAATGACCCAGTGAGTGTTAATGACCCAGTGTTAATGACCCAGTGAGTGTTAATGACCCAGTGAGTGTTAATGACCCAGTGAGTGTTAATGACCCAGTGAGTGTTAATGACCCAGTGAGTGTTAATGGCCCAGTGAGTGTTAATGACCCAGTGAGTGTTAATGACCCAGTGAGTGTTAATGACCCAGTGTTAATGACCCAGTGAGTGTTAATGACCCAGTGAGTGTTAATGACCCAGTGTTAATGACCCAGTGAGTTGTAATGACCCAGTGAGTGTTAATGACCCAGTGAGTGTTAATGACCCAGTGAGTGTTAATGACCCAGTGAGTGTTAATGACCCAGTGTTAATGACCCAGTGAGTGTTAATGACCCAGTGAGTGTTAATGACCCAGTGAGTGTTAATGACCCAGCGAGTGTAAAAGTACAGACTATTAGAGGACACAAACTGAAAGGAAATGTGATTCACCACCACTGCTGTGATGTAGCAGAGCATGCCATGTTTCTGACCCTCACTGCTTTTCTATATCTCTCTATTTTTCTCTCTCTCTCTCTCTCTCTCTCTCTGTCTCTCTCTCTCTCTAATAACATACAGTACATCCGGAGCCCCTTACTGCCCCTCAACCTGTGGGTCCGGGGCCCGGGACAAGTGGGCCCCCAAATAATTGGCAAAACATTTAGATTTAAATGCTAATATATCATTAATATAAAAACATTTTTTTTCCTTTTTTTGTTCAAAATTGCGTTTTCATATAGACTATAGTGATACCAATAAATAGAATGTTTATGTATACTTCGTTGCTTCCATTATTCCAAGCAAGAACAGAATGATTGATTGGTCAAAAATGTAATGCTCAAGAATCACTGAGCTATAATTAATGAATGTATCTCAAAACAACTGCACTGCAATGACGGGAAATCATATCCATGGATATGAAAGAGGAGATTTGTTTCAAAATGAACAATATTTCATTTTGATATTCATTATAACAAGCCCATAATCATAACTACCAATGGGAAATATAAATGATTTAATGAGAACGGCTAAACAGCGCCTGAAAGACCGATGTTATTACACGATCCAGGAAGAAAACCATTGCTTCAGTGGCCAGAATTATGACCACCCTTCCCATATAATATAATATTTGAGTGGTGTAAACCACTCCTACAACTGGCTTTGTTATTGAAACCACTCCTACAACTGGCTTTGTTATTGAAACCACTCCTACAACTGGCTTTGTTAGTCTGTCTGTGCTCAAAAAATGAGCACGGTTGCTATGGTCACCCAGTTCACACGGGTGTGATTTCATTACGTCAGACATTACGTCAGACCACAGCTGATCAGTCTATATAAGACCTTACACCACTCAGTTCACACGGGTGTGATTTGTTTTATTATCAACTGGACGATAACGCCACATTTCCTGAGAAACACCTTTTTCTACTCGTTCTAATCCTCTTTAGGCTACGGCCGTGCACGTACAGTATAATGTGTGGAATCAGGAGTGAAAATCGACATTTTTAAAATGTCTTCTAAATCATTTTTTCTGAAATACCTATTTTTCTATATCAGTGGTGCTCGATATTTCATGTCAAGGACCCCAAAAATTACCCCCACCGAGGCAAAATGTTTGACGTAAACGTTCTGAAAGAATATTTATTCAAAGAATTGAGGCACATTTTCACGATTTTTCAAAAATAGCAGATCTACAAGCTCGTAGCGCGGCACTCGGTGCCGCGCTATGAGCTTGTAGATCTGCTATTTTGCAATAGCTAAAGTATAACATAATGCTTGAAACACCAAAAGGGGTTCCCGCATATAATGGGTTATATTTCACAAGAGTACACAGTTCTGTAATGAACACTTTCTCTGCATGGAACAGTTCTGTAATGAACACACAGCTTGGAGGGAACAGTCAGAAACTGGGCCAAAGCAGGGGGCTGGTAATGTTCAAGTGGTTTCACACTTATTATACACAGCTATATTTGCACATAATGTGTGAACAACACTCAGACAGATTATGTAGTCCTTCTGGTTGTGCCATATATGACCCATTCAGGACGGGAACCCCTTTTGGTGTTTTAAGCATTATGTTATACTTTAGCTATTGAAAAAATAGCAGATCTACAAGCTCATAGCGCGGCACAAGCTTGTAGATCTGCCATTTTTGAAAAATCGTGAAAATGTGGCGCAAATCTTGGATATATTGTTCTTTCACAACGGAAGCTTTTAACTCAAATCCTTGCTTCTGTGGGGTCTCTGGAACAACATATTTACAGATGGGGGTCGACGGCCATTTTTGGGGTCCTTGACTTGAAATAGTATGGAAACCACTGATATAGAAACATAGGCTTTTCAGAAAACTGTCATGATTTATAAGACATTTGTAGAAATATGGTGTCAGGTCTAAATGTTTTAATTGAATCAATGAGCTAGGCACCCTTCAATCAGCTCTTATTATTAAATATGGTGTCAGGTCTAAATGTTTTAATTGAATCAATGAGCTAGGCACCCTTCAATCAGCTCTTATTATTAAATATGGTGTCAGGTCTAAATGTTTTAATTGAATCAATGAGCTAGGCACCCTTCAATCAGCTCTTATTATTAAATATGGTGTCAGGTCTAAATGTTTTAATTTAATCAATGAGCTAGGCACCCTTCAATCAGCTCTTCAGGCACCAATCACCCAGCTACAGTACACAGCTAGGCTATAATCTAGGACCATGGAGAGGGACACTTTATTTCCACACTCACTCCAGAGTCCCACTGGGAGAGGAGACCCCGGGGCAGACCAAGGATCACGTCCCACTGGGAGAGGAGACCCCGGGGCAGACCAAGGATCACGTCCCACTGGGAGAGGAGACCCCGGGGCAGACCAAGGATCACGTCCCACTGGGAGAGGAGACCCCGGGGCAGACCAAGGATCACGTCCCACTGGGAGAGGAGACCCCGGGGCAGACCAAGGATCACGTCCCACTGGGAGAGGAGACCCCGGGGCAGACCAAGGATTACGTCCCACTGGGAGAGGAGACCCTGGGGCAGACCAAGGATTACGTCCCACTGGGAGAGGAGACCCTGGGGCAGACCAAGGACCACGTCCCACTGGGAGGAGACCCCGGGGCAGACCAAGGATCACGTCCCACTGGGAGAGACCCCGGGGCAGACCAAGGATCACGTCCCACTGGGGGGAGACCCCGGGGCAGACCAAGGATTACGTCCCACTGGGAGAGGAGACCCCGGGGCAGACCAAGGATCACGTCCCACTGGGAGAGGAGACCCCGGGGCAGACCAAGGATCACGTCCCACTGGGAGAGGAGACCCCGGGGCAGACCAAGGATTACGTCCCACTGGGAGAGGAGACCCCGGGGCAGACCAAGGATCAAGTCCCACTGGGAGGAGACCCCGGGGCAGACCAAGGACCACGTCCCACTGGGAGAGGAGACCCCGGGGCAGACCAAGGATTACGTCCCACTGGGAGGAGACCCCGGGGCAGACCAAGGATCACGTCCCACTGGGAGAGGAGACCCCGGGGCAGACCAAGGATCACGTCCCACTGGGAGAGGAGACCCCGGGGCAGACCAAGGATCACGTCCCACTGGGAGAGGAGACCCCGGGGCAGACCAAGGATCACGTCCCACTGGGAGGAGACCCCGGGGCAGACCAAGGACCACGTCCCACTGGGAGAGGACACCCCGGGGCAGACCAAGGATTACGTCCCACTGGGAGAGGAGACCCCGGGGCAGACCAAGGACCACGTCCCACTGGGAGGAGACCCCGGGGCAGACCAAGGATTACGTCCCACTGGGAGGAGACCCCGGGGCAGACCAAGGATCACGTCCCACTGGGAGAGGAGACCCCGGGGCAGACCAAGGATCACGTCCCACTGGGAGGAGACCCCGGGGCAGACCAAGGATCACGTCCCACTGGGAGAGGAGACCCCGGGGCAGACCAAGGATCACGTCCCACTGGGAGGAGACCCCGGGGCAGACCAAGGATCACGTCCCACTGGGAGAGGAGACCCCGGGGCAGACCAAGGATCACGTCCCACTGGGAGGAGACCCCGGGGCAGACCAAGGATCACGTCCCACTGGGAGGAGACCCCGGGGCAGACCAAGGATCACGTCCCACTGGGAGGAGACCCCGGGGCAGACCAAGGATCGCGTCCCACTGGGAGGAGACCCCGGGGCAGACCAAGGCGCAGTAGGAGGGATTACATCGACTCACTGGCCTGGGAACGTCTCGGGATCCCCCAGGAGGAAGTCACTTTATGTTGCTCTGGAGAGGGAAGTCTGGAGCTCTCTGGTGGAGCTGTTGCCCCCGCGACCCGGCTACGGATAAGCGGTTGAAGATGGATGGATGGACTCCAGAGGGCCACATTGTATATTACATTACTGTCGGTCGCAAAAGTAACCAATCTAAAAGCTCAAAACGCGTCCCAGTGCGACACATTTTCATTTAATTTCAAATGCATTTAGTTATACTTATGCTATCTTTATGAACTAAATACAAATACAAAACATTGGACATAAAAAAAGACAATTACATTGTAATACTAGTCATTAAGCTACTAATTTAGACGGGTCATGTTTGCATGTTTGCAATTGTAACAGCTGACATCAATAATATATCAGTATTCCGTTACGTAACCTGTGAGCCACACATTAACTCTTAATCCGCCAGCATTTATTGAAAAATTAGGATCTAATTCACGCCAGCATTTTTTCCATTTGAGCTCTTATTTTGAAATGCCACATTTCCGGTCCACTAGCATTAGACATAACCTAGGAAGCTGAACGGCGCTGGGCAGGCCTTGTTTACAATGTGAATCCAAACCGGAGCTCTGGCAAGCTCCACATCGCCGGCTCTGTGCCGTCAAAGAAACGCTGTTTTGACCAAAAATGCCATCTGGGACAAGGAATAGGAGATACAGGCAGTATCTCCTATTCCTACAGACAGTAGCAAATACTTTCCCCATGTGCTTCTCAACTTCACAGCCAGGTGTAAATTAAGGATGCTTACTAGATTTAAGGTCACATGGCAACACAGTTTTCTAGTTTTCTAGATAAAGGGGGTGGTTCAACTTACCCACTGGCTCATCTTACCCCATTCTCCCCTATAAGGCACATTAGTTTATAGGAATAAATAGGACAGCATACTTTCTAATTGACCAGGATAATGAGAAGACTTGGGAAGAAGGAATGTAAATCTCTGATGTCTAAACTTACCTCTGTTCATTCTCATCCTCCTTTCAGGGTGGTGTTCGGGCAAATGAGTTCCCTCTGGGTACAGGCACCCCTTTTATAGTTCCGGGAGGGTGACGCCAAGTGGGAAATGGATAGAAGGGGAGACTGGGATGGACTATAATGAATGTAATCATGTATGGGGTGTGTATATATTTCTATGCTAAATGCTAACTGTGAATATGTATTGAGGGTGCATATACATGTAGTAGGTTTATGTAAAATGGCAGTGTGTGATTCTAGGAGTGGGGAATATTGTTATTGTTACCTGGGGAATGGTATGAGCTAACCAGGTAATGGGTACCCACCCTATAAAAGGAATGGTATGGGCTAACCAGGTAATGGGTACCCACCCTATAAAAGGCAGTCAGTTGTCTCTAACCCGAGGGATGACAGGTTGCATTGAATAGTGATTGAGGGAAAAATGGAAGAAATAAAGCCTTATTGAAGGTTCCCCTGGACTGGTCTCCACTCATTTATGGCCTTGGCCGCTCGGCACTCAGGGCTAGCGCTATAGGAGTTCAGTGATCCAGGACCCTTCCTTCCACATAACAGCACCTATACCTCTACAGCGCTATAGGAGTTCAGTGATCCAGGACCCTTCCTCTACAGCGCTATAGGAGTTCAGTGATCCAGGACCCTTCCTCTACAGCTATAGGAGTTCAGTGATCCAGGACCCTTCCTTCCACATAACAGCACCTATACCTCTACAGCGCTATAGGAGTTCAGTGATCCAGGACCCTTCCTCTACAGCGCTATAGGAGTTCAGTGATCCAGGACCCTTCCTTCCACATAACAGCACCTATACCTGCGCAGATGAACAAGGTATGGATGCCATTCCAGTCACAACAGAATGAATGCATGCCTGCTGTGGACAACACGTGTTACAAGCATAATACATTTAAGCAATATTACACGAGAGGGTGTGGGTTAACGTGATTATTGCCACGACAGTGATGCGGTCAGGAACGAGATGAAGTCGAGTTCCCAGCATCACTGAAGTCGCAATAATCACGTTAAACCTCACCCTCGTGTGTAATATTGCAATTATACAACAGTTACCCTTAAAACTAAGAAAATCGCTGAAAAAAAATGTTTTTTTAATGACGGATGTAGTCACTACGACCACAAATGTCCCAAGAAACTAGCTAGCCTAGCCACCGAGTTTGCTGGCGCTCTGGGAAAACGGAGCAGCTGAATTCTTTGTTTTGATTAGGTGGTGCTGGTTTGATCCACGGCTAGAAGCCGCTTCAACCAATCAGATTGCTTCCTCGAAACGACCTGTTGTATAATTCAACATACTTGTACACTGCTGAACAGAGAGTGAATAGACCTGAGGACAATTCTAAAAAAATGTCTTCTATATCCTGACAGTTTTCTGAAAAATCCCATGTTTCTATGTCAGTCGTTCTCAAATATTTTCATGTCAAGGACTCCCCAGAATTATCTGTATTTGGCCGCGGACCCCCATCTGAAAATATGTAGTTCCAGGGACCCCACCCCCAGAAGCAAAGATCTGAGTTAAAAACGTTCACAAAGAATATATATTCAAAGATTTGCACCACATTTTCACGATTTTTTCAAAAATAGAAGATCTACAAGCTCGTAGCGCGGCACTCGGTGCGTGCTATGAGCTTGTAGATCAGCTATTTTCAAAGATCTAAAGGATAACATAATGTTTAAAACACCTAAAGGGGTTCCCGCCCAGTATGGGTTAAGAGGCTGCTTTGTACTGACAGGAAGCTTTAGCTACATTCCTGATGTTCCTGTAGATAATTAACCCATTTTGACATGAGAACGATTCTACAAATGTCTTCTAAACAGTTTTCTGAAAAACCCTATGTTTCTATATCAGTGGTTCTCAAACATTGTCATGTCAAGGACCCCAAATATATATGACATTGGCTGCCGACCCCCATCTGAAAATATGTTGTTCCAGGGACCTCCCCAGAAGCAAAGATTTCAGGCACATTTTCACGATATTTAAAAAATAGCAGACCTACAAGCTCATAGAGCTTGTATATCTGCTATTTTTCAATAGCTAAAGTATAACATAATGCTTGAAACACCAAAAGGGGTTCCCGCCCAATTAATGTGTGCTTAATGTGTGCACTGCTTTCCCCTCCATCAGCCGGGGCGCCTGATGGAGAGGAAAGGAACTGGTTGGAATAAGGTGTTCCTTCCACGCGCTACGTCCAACCAGGGAAACTCCCCCCTGTCAGGTGTAAAGGAAGAACTTGGACACTCAGGCATGAAGGAAGCATGAGTTCAAGTCCGTTGCTCTCCCCATGTCCCCCATATATGGGGACGAGGTTGGCGGAGGGTGTGTAGAGCCCAGGATCACATTAGATAATTGACACAGGGGTGAAAAATGGGTTACAAAATCGTGGGATAAAAATTATTAAAACAATAATAATGTGTGCTTCTGGAAGCTACAGATCAGCATCCAAAGCCACACACATTCGTCATCGTCATGCTCACATAAGGTTTTAGGAGAAAACAAAGAGTGAAATAACATACAGAACATGTTCAGTATAGTATATATATTTACATATTAATATACGTGTGTATTTATATACATTTTTCAGTATAGTATACAGTAGCAGGACTGGAATTGAGAACGACAAAAAAATAAGCAATGATCATGGAACCAAAACAAACCAAACCGAGAATTATTATTTATGATTGTCTGTGCTGATAAACAATATTCCGAGTGGCTTTATCTGTCCTTTACAGCATGGGTTCGCAAAGTGGGGTCCGGGGACCCCTGGGGGTACTTGAGGGAGTTCCAGGGGGTACCTATAGCTCAATTAGAGATAGTTAGGAACCAAATGGACCCTTATGGGTCTGTAACTCAGAGAGCGTACAAATGGAGAGCGTACATTTCAGAGTCTCAGACTCTCAGAGTTAAATTAACAGTGGTTTTATGATATAAATTGGGCTACCAGAGATAGAAATGCCATTAAATCGGGGGTCCATATAGCATAATGCGTGTGAAACTGGGGGTCCTTGAAACTAATATGTGATTAATATGAATCACTGCTAGAGCCGTAAAAATCCTCCCTTATCGGGGGTCACTGCATGGCATATGTTTTCAAATGGGGGGTCCGTGGCCTAATGGGGGGTCCGTTGCCTAATGGGGGGTCCGTGCCGTGGCCTAATACATGTTGATGTGGGGGTCCTTGACATGAAAAGGTTTGGGAACCACTGCTTTACAGCCAGTGTTGTTTTCGTCGACTAAAACTATGACGACAAATTTTCGTCGACTACCTTTTTTCACTGACAAAAACTACATAAAAACTAAGCCATGATGACTAAAACTATATGACTAAATATACTGACAATTTCGTCAACGAATAAAAACTAGACTAAAATGTCAGGAAGGGACTAGTGGACAAGAGATCCAGTATAAGTCATTTTACACTTGGTTTCATGCTGAAAATAGCCGATCTACAAACTCACAACGCGTCGCGCTGCGACGTGTTGAGCTTGTAGATCGGCTATTTTCAGCAAGTGTAAAAACAGTCATTACGACGGCATCAACGCCCACCAAAACACATTTTAGTCGACTAAATCAACTGTAGATTTAGTCGACTAAAGTCTCATGACATTTAGTCGACTGAAACTAGACTAAACACTAAAACATTCCGGGTGACTAAAATGTGACTAAAACTAAATGGAAGCCATTCAAGAGACTATGACTAAAACTAAATGGAAGCTATTCAAGAGACTATGACTAAAACTAAATGGAAGCTATTCAAGAGACTATGACTAAAACTAAATGGAAGCCATTCAAGAGACTATGACTAAAACTAAATGGAAGCCATTCAAGAGACTATGACTAAAACTAAATGGAAGCTATTCAAGAGACTATGACTAAAACTAAATGGAAGCCATTCAAGAGACTACGACTAAAACTAAATGGAAGCCATTCAAGAGACTATGACTAAAACTAAATGGAAGCCATTCAAGAGACTATGACTAAAACTAAATGGAAGCCATTCAAGAGACTACGACTAAAACTAAATGGAAGCCATTCAAGAGACTACGACTAAAACTAAATGGAAGCCATTCAAGAGACTAATGACTAAAACTAAATGGAAGCCATTCAAGAGACTACGACTAAAACTAAATGGAAGCCATTCAAGAGACTACGACTAAAACTAAATGGAAGCCATTCAAGAGACTATGACTAAAACTAAATGGAAGCCATTCAAGAGACTACGACTAAAACTAAATGGAAGCCATTCAAGAGACTACGACTAAAACTAAATGGAAGCCATTCAAGAGACTATGACTAAAACTAAATGGAAGCCATTCAAGAGACTACGACTAAAACTAAATGGAAGCCATTCAAGAGACTACGACTAAAACTAAATGGAAGCCATTCAAGAGACTAATGACTAAAACTAAATGGAAGCCATTCAAGAGACTACGACTAAAACTAAATGGAAGCCATTCAAGAGACTACGACTAAAACTAAATGGAAGCCATTCAAGAGACTACGACTAAAACTAAATGGAAGCCATTCAAGAGACTACGACTAAAACTAAATGGAAGCCATTCAAGAGACTACGACTAAAACTAAATGGAAGCCATTCAAGAGACTACGACTAAAACTAAATGGAAGCCATTCAAGAGACTACGACTAAAACTAAATGGAAGCCATTCAAGAGACTACGACTAAAACTAAATGGAAGCCATTCAAGAGACTATGACTAAAACTAAATGGAAGCCATTCAAGAGACTACGACTAAAACTAAATGGAAGCCATTCAAGAGACTACGACTAAAACTAAATGGAAGCCATTCAAGAGACTAATGACTAAAACTAAATGGAAGCCATTCAAGAGACTACGACTAAAACTAAATGGAAGCCATTCAAGAGACTACGACTAAAACTAAATGGAAGCCATTCAAGAGACTACGACTAAAACTAAATGGAAGCCATTCAAGAGACTACGACTAAAACTAAATGGAAGCCATTCAAGAGACTACGACTAAAACTAAATGGAAGCCATTCAAGAGACTAATGACTAAAACTAAATGGAAGCCATTCAAGAGACTACGACTAAAACTAAATGGAAGCCATTCAAGAGACTACGACTAAAACTAAATGGAAGCCATTCAAGAGACTACGACTAAAACTAAATGGAAGCCATTCAAGAGACTACGACTAAAACTAAATGGAAGCCATTCAAGAGACTACGACTAAAACTAAATGGAAGCCATTCAAGAGACTACGACTAAAACTAAATGGAAGCCATTCAAGAGACTAATGACTAAAACTAAATGGAAGCCATTCAAGAGACTACGACTAAAACTAAATGGAAGCCATTCAAGAGACTACGACTAAAACTAAATGGAAGCCATTCAAGAGACTACGACTAAAACTAAATGGAAGCCATTCAAGAGACTATGACTAAAACTAAATGGAAGCCATTCAAGAGACTACGACTAAAACTAAATGGAAGCCATTCAAGAGACTACGACTAAAACTAAATGGAAGCCATTCAAGAGACTAATGACTAAAACTAAATGGAAGCCATTCAAGAGACTACGACTAAAACTAAATGGAAGCCATTCAAGAGACTACGACTAAAACTAAATGGAAGCCATTCAAGAGACTACGACTAAAACTAAATGGAAGCCATTCAAGAGACTACGACTAAAACTAAATGGAAGCCATTCAAGAGACTACGACTAAAACTAAATGGAAGCCATTCAAGAGACTAATGACTAAAACTAAATGGAAGCCATTCAAGAGACTACGACTAAAACTAAATGGAAGCCATTCAAGAGACTACGACTAAAACTAAATGGAAGCCATTCAAGAGACTACGACTAAAACTAAATGGAAGCCATTCAAGAGACTACGACTAAAACTAAATGGAAGCCATTCAAGAGACTACGACTAAAACTAAATGGAAGCCATTCAAGAGACTACGACTAAAACTAAATGGAAGCCATTCAAGAGACTAATGACTAAAACTAAATGGAAGCCATTCAAGAGACTACGACTAAAACTAAATGGAAGCCATTCAAGAGACTACGACTAAAACTAAATGGAAGCCATTCAAGAGACTACGACTAAAACTAAATGGAAGCCATTCAAGAGACTACGACTAAAACTAAATGGAAGCCATTCAAGAGACTACGACTAAAACTAAATGGAAGCCATTCAAGAGACTAATGACTAAAACTAAATGGAAGCCATTCAAGAGACTACGACTAAAACTAAATGGAAGCCATTCAAGAGACTAATGACTAAAACTAAATGGAAGCCATTCAAGAGACTAATGACTAAAACTAAATGGAAGCCATTCAAGAGACTAATGACTAAAACTAAATGGAAGCCATTCAAGAGACTAATGACTAAAACTAAATGGAAGCCATTCAAGAGACTAATGACTAAAACTAAATGGAAGCCATTCAAGAGACTAATGACTAAAACTAAATGGAAGCCATTCAAGAGACTAATGACTAAAACTAAATGGAAGCCATTCAAGAGACTATGACTAAAACTAAATGGAAGCCATTCAAGAGACTACGACTAAAACTAAATGGAAGCCATTTAAGAGACTATGACTAAAACTAAATGGAAGCCATTCAAGAGACTACGACTAAAACTAAATGGAAGCCATTCAAGAGACTACGACTAAAACTAAATGGAAGCCATTCAAGAGACTAATGACTAAAACTAAATGGAAGCCATTCAAGAGACTATGACTAAAACTAAATGGAAGCCATTCAAGAGACTATGACTAAAACTAAATGGAAGCCATTCAAGAGACTACGACTAAAACTAAATGGAAGCTATTCAAGAGACTATGACTAAAACTAAATGGAAGCCATTCAAGAGACTACGACTAAAACTAAATGGAAGCCATTCAAGAGACTAATGACTAAAACTAAATGGAAGCCATTCAAGAGACTATGACTAAAACTAAATGGAAGCCATTCAAGAGACTATGACTAAAACTAAATGGAAGCTATTCAAGAGACTACGACTAAAACTAAATGGAAGCCATTCAAGAGACTACGACTAAAACTAAATGGAAGCCATTCAAGAGACTACGACTAAAACTAAATGGAAGCCATTCAAGAGACTACGACTAAAACTAAATGGAAGCCATTCAAGAGACTACGACTAAAACTAAATGGAAGCCATTCAAGAGACTACGACCAAAACTAAATGGAAGCCATTCAAGAGACTATGACTAAAACTAAATGGAAGCCATTCAAGAGACTACGACTAAAACTAAATGGAAGCCATTCAAGAGACTACGACTAAAACTAAATGGAAGCCATTCAAGAGACTAATGACTAAAACTAAATGGAAGCCATTCAAGAGACTACGACTAAAACTAAATGGAAGCCATTCAAGAGACTACGACTAAAACTAAATGGAAGCCATTCAAGAGACTACGACTAAAACTAAATGGAAGCCATTCAAGAGACTACGACTAAAACTAAATGGAAGCCATTCAAGAGACTACGACTAAAACTAAATGGAAGCCATTCAAGAGACTACGACTAAAACTAAATGGAAGCCATTCAAGAGACTACGACTAAAACTAAATGGAAGCCATTCAAGAGACTACGACTAAAACTAAATGGAAGCCATTCAAGAGACTACGACTAAAACTAAATGGAAGCCATTCAAGAGACTACGACTAAAACTAAATGGAAGCCATTCAAGAGACTATGACTAAAACTAAATGGAAGCCATTCAAGAGACTACGACTAAAACTAAATGGAAGCCATTCAAGAGACTACGACTAAAACTAAATGGAAGCCATTCAAGAGACTAATGACTAAAACTAAATGGAAGCCATTCAAGAGACTACGACTAAAACTAAATGGAAGCCATTCAAGAGACTAATGACTAAAACTAAATGGAAGCCATTCAAGAGACTACGACTAAAACTAAATGGAAGCCATTCAAGAGACTACGACTAAAACTAAATGGAAGCCATTCAAGAGACTACGACTAAAACTAAATGGAAGCCATTCAAGAGACTAATGACTAAAACTAAATGGAAGCCATTCAAGAGACTACGACTAAAACTAAATGGAAGCCATTCAAGAGACTACGACTAAAACTAAATGGAAGCCATTCAAGAGACTACGACTAAAACTAAATGGAAGCCATTCAAGAGACTACGACTAAAACTAAATGGAAGCCATTCAAGAGACTACGACTAAAACTAAATGGAAGCCATTCAAGAGACTACGACTAAAACTAAATGGAAGCCATTCAAGAGACTACGACTAAAACTAAATGGAAGCCATTCAAGAGACTACGACTAAAACTAAATGGAAGCCATTCAAGAGACTAATGACTAAAACTAAATGGAAGCCATTCAAGAGACTACGACTAAAACTAAATGGAAGCCATTCAAGAGACTAATGACTAAAACTAAATGGAAGCCATTCAAGAGACTACGACTAAAACTAAATGGAAGCCATTCAAGAGACTACGACTAAAACTAAATGGAAGCCATTCAAGAGACTATGACTAAAACTAAATGGAAGCCATTCAAGAGACTACGACTAAAACTAAATGGAAGCCATTCAAGAGACTACGACTAAAACTAAATGGAAGCCATTCAAGAGACTACGACTAAAACTAAATGGAAGCCATTCAAGAGACTAATGACTAAAACTAAATGGAAGCCATTCAAGAGACTATGACTAAAACTAAATGGAAGCCATTCAAGAGACTATGACTAAAACTAAATGGAAGCCATTCAAGAGACTACGACTAAAACTAAATGGAAGCTATTCAAGAGACTATGACTAAAACTAAATGGAAGCCATTCAAGAGACTACGACTAAAACTAAATGGAAGCCATTCAAGAGACTAATGACTAAAACTAAATGGAAGCCATTCAAGAGACTATGACTAAAACTAAATGGAAGCCATTCAAGAGACTATGACTAAAACTAAATGGAAGCCATTCAAGAGACTATGACTAAAACTAAATGGAAGCCATTCAAGAGACTAATGACTAAAACTAAATGGAAGCCATTCAAGAGACTACGACTAAAACTAAATGGAAGCCATTCAAGAGACTACGACTAAAACTAAATGGAAGCCATTCAAGAGACTATGACTAAAACTAAATTGAAGCCATTCAAGAGACTAAGACTAAAACTAAATGGAAGCCATTCAAGAGACTACGACTAAAACTAAATGGAAGCCATTCAAGAGACTATGACTAAAACTAAATGGAAGCCATTCAAGAGACTATGACTAAAACTAAATGGAAGCCATTCAAGAGACTACGACTAAAACTAAATGGAAGCCATTCAAGAGACTACGACTAAAACTAAATGGAAGCCATTCAAGAGACTATGACTAAAACTAAATGGAAGCCATTCAAGAGACTACGACTAAAACTAAATGGAAGCCATTCAAGAGACTATGACTAAAACTAAATGGAAGCCATTCAAGAGACTATGACTAAAACTAAATGGAAGCCATTCAAGAGACTACGACTAAAACTAAATGGAAGCCATTCAAGAGACTATGACTAAAACTAAATGGAAGCCATTCAAGAGACTATGACTAAAACTAAATGGAAGCCATTCAAGAGACTAATGACTAAAACTAAATGGAAGCCATTCAAGAGACTAATGACTAAAACTAAATGGAAGCCATTCAAGAGACTACGACTAAAACTAAATGGAAGCCATTCAAGAGACTACGACTAAAACTAAATGGAAGCCATTCAAGAGACTATGACTAAAACTAAATGGAAGCCATTCAAGAGACTACGACTAAAACTAAATGGAAGCCATTCAAGAGACTACGACTAAAACTAAATGGAAGCCATTCAAGAGACTATGACTAAAACTAAATGGAAGCCATTCAAGAGACTACGACTAAAACTA
The DNA here is from genome assembly GCF_951216825.1 of Electrona antarctica. Lineage (NCBI taxonomy): Eukaryota > Metazoa > Chordata > Actinopteri > Myctophiformes > Myctophidae > Electrona > Electrona antarctica. The sequence goes on from NC_136807.1 coordinate 504,489, forward strand.
AATGGAAGCCATTCAAGAGACTATGACTAAAACTAAATGGAAGCCATTCAAGAGACTATGACTAAAACTAAATGGAAGCCATTCAAGAGACTATGACTAAAACTAAATGGAAGCCATTCAAGAGACTATGACTAAAACTAAATGGAAGCCATTCAAGAGACTATGACTAAAACTAAATGGAAGCTATTCAAGAGACTATGACTAAAACTAAATGGAAACTATTCAAGAGACTAATGACTAAAACTAAATGGAAGCCATTCAAGAGACTATGACTAAAACTAAATGGAAACTATTCAAGAGACTAATGACTAAAACTAAATGGAAGCCATTCAAGAGACTACGACTAAAACTAAATGGAAGCCATTCAAGAGACTATGACTAAAACTAAATGGAAACTATTCAAGAGACTAATGACTAAAACTAAATGGAAGCCATTCAAGAGACTACGACTAAAACTAAATGGAAACTATTCAAGAGACTAATGACTAAAACTAAATGGAAGCCATTCAAGAGACTATGACTAAAACTAAAATCAAAATGTGCTGTCAAAAACAACACTGTTTACAGGGTATATACTGTATGCTTCCAGATGTCTTTCTTTACTTGTGAGATCTACATGTAGTGGCAGCGGTGGCCGAATGGATAGCGGAGCGGTCTTGATACTGGAAGGTCGCCAGTTCGAATCAGCGGTCCGACACGTTAAAATTACCACCGCTGAAGTGCCCTTGAACAAGGCATTGAACCACTACGATGAAATGTTCTATGAGCAGGGCCTGGCTGGAAACAAGTTCTTGAGCTTAGCCCAGATACCCTGGGTAAATATAGTAATCATTTCATTTCTGTACATAAGGAATCACAGCCCACAGTCATGGAATTGAAAAAGGTGTGATTATTTTTTTTAAATATTTGGACAACGCATGTCAAACATGCATGCAAAACTAAGTATGTAGACAGTGCATTGGCTCAGGAGTAGAGTGGGCTGAGTGGCTGCATGTGGTTCCCAGTTCCATCCCTGTGGGCTCCCCCAGAGTCAGTGTGGAACAGTGGAAGTGTCCTTGAGCAAGACTCTGAACCTCTAATTGCTCCTCCTGATGTGCAGGTTGGTTGCCTTGCATGGTTTCCCCCGCCATCGGTGTATGAATGTCTGTGTGAATGTAATGCACAATCTATGTAAATGCACCATTTACCATTTTAGAATCACTACACAGACAATATACAGTAACCAGCTACCAACAGGTACACACACATAGGTGGATCTAGAAATTGTGAATTTCATGAGAATGTCATGAAAAGAGCTTTTTTTGAGTGGTGCAAACCAAACCACTCCAACAACCAGCTTTGTCTGTATCTATGTTTGTGTACCTGTACCCCTGTACCCAAAACAATTAGCATGCGGTTACTATGGTCACTGACATTACGTCAGACCACAGCTGATCAGGCTATATAAGACCTTGCACCACTCAGTTCACACGGGTGTGAATTTTTTCCCTACGTTGCGCATACTGTCTGCACCTAAGGTCTGCACACGTTGTGACGGCCCGAAATGGTCCCCGAGCCGTCTGTTCATGACACCTGTCACTCACCCCTGGGAACCGCCTATTGTGAAAAGCCCCGTTGATTTGCGCCGGTGCGCGAGTGGGAAGTGGAGCCAGACAGAGAGAGAGAGAGAGAGAGAGAGAGGACCGTCAGCGTTGGACCTGTCACTTATGAGAACGAGGAAGTTAGCCCCTCGATTCTCCGTGTTTGTCCCGTGTGTTTTGGTCTGTAAAGTGGCGTAGCCTCGGGCGTTGATCAAACCCTGCAGACAGTGCAGAGCTACTACAAACAACCATTCAAACGGACGAAATATCACAAACAACGACCCCGCATCCTGACCTGTTTCTGTCCTGTCAGGTGTCAGCTATATCACACACGGAGCAGTGATATTTCCCCCCTTTATTATTTCAAGCACTTATTTTGTTTATTATTTTGTTGTTTTGGAGACTATTAAAGATCGAGCCGCTCTGCTCGGACAGACTGACTCACACATTGACATTTACGTTGCGTGCGCTGTGCGAGGAGCTGGAACAGTCATTTACGTTGCGTGCGCTGTGCGAGGAGCTGGAACAGTCATTGTTACCGTGCGCTGTGCGAGGAGCTGGAACATTGTTACCGGGCACAAACAAGCCTTTATTAATGAGCTGGGCCTGGTAAACGGCAAAAACGGTTGACATGAAATTAACTGACGCAAGGTTTTGGCGGAAGGTTACGGACGTAACCCCATTTCTTTGACATACTTTTTTAAATTTATTTTTATTTACAAACATTTCGAACTTAATGATAATGTTATATGAACGTCCGCCTCCTCAATAGTAATCAAATTGTTTTTGAATGTTATTGTATGTATAGGCAGTATTACTGATTTGTATTGTTATCCTTTAAGCATTATGAACATTTGACTGTACCTGTAGCCTACTGTGGTTGTTAAAGTAATCAATCAATCAATCAATCATATATAAACGATACTTCCATCATCCCACTGTCTTATTGGGTACATTATACCACAATATAAGAAAATATAAAATGTTGTCAGAAAGCTCTGTAACAGAAATGTGGTTTGGCCAATATGTGTCTTTCTCACACGACATTTTCATTATTGTGCTCCAGCAATCTAATCCTCTGGCTTTACTGCGCCACGAAAGCCACGAGCCATCTCTCTCTGTGGCGTTCATACATTTTTAATGCATAAAAGATACATTCAAATGGAAATATTGGGCCAGTCTTTGTGATAGTTACGTCGTCGGCCTCGTACTGTAATACACACGTTATCTATTTAATCCATTTAGACATGAGTTAAAAACATTCACTTTGAAAGAATATATATTCAAAGATTTGCGCCACATTTTTACGATTTTTCAAAAATAGCAGACCTACAAGCTCATAGCACGGCACTCGGTGCCCGAGTGCCGCGCTATGAGCTTGTAGATCTGCTATTTTTCAATAGCTAAAGTATAACATAATGCTTTAAAACACCAAAAGGGGTTCCCGCCCAGAATGGGTTAATCTCTACGGAGCAGAGGGACAGACAGTATGTGGGCGTCCTTGTTTCCTCAACCTATACTGTATATTTCATTCTTATTAATAATACATTGTACATTAATATTTATTTAAAAAATGAAGAACTCAACTGTCTATAGTGCTGTTTATCGGCCTCCCTGAATCCAGTGCCAAGTGTCAACTCAACTGTCTATAGTGCTGTTTATCGGCCTCCCTGAATCCAGTGTCAACAGAGACTGTTTATATGAAGCATCTTGTGAAGTCTGGAGGCATATTAACATGATAGCTCGCTGTAGAGCCAGTTGCGTACTGTACTGTACTGTGCTGTGCTGTACTGTATACGGTCCTGTCCATCCACATGTCCTCATGTCTGTAGAGCCAGTTGCGTACTGTACTGTACTGTACTGTACTGTACTGTACTGTACTGTACTGTACTGTACTGTCCATCCACATGTCCTCATGTCTGTAGAGCCAGTTGCGTACTGTACTGTACTGTACTGTACTGTACTGTACTGTACTGTACTGTACTGTACTGTACTGTACTGTACTGTACTGTACTGTACTGTCCATCCACATGTCCTCATGTCTGTAGAGCCAGTTGCGTACTGTACTGTACTGTACTGTACTGTACTGTACTGTACTGTACTGTACTGTACACTGTACTGTACTGTGCTGTACTGTGCTGTACTGTACTGTACTGTACTGTACTGTACTGTACTGTACTGTACTGTCCATCCACATGTCCTCATGTCTGTAGAGCCAGTTGCGTACTGTACTGTACTGTACTGTGCTGTACTGTGCTGTACTGTGCTGTACTGTGCTGTACTGTGCTGTACTGTACTGTACTGTACTGTCCATCCACATGTCCTCATGTCTGTAGAGCCAGTTGCGTACTGTACTGTACTGTACTGTACTGTACTGTACTGTACTGTACTGTACTGTACTGTACTGTACTGTACTGTCCATCCACATGTCCTCATGTCTGTAGAGCCAGTTGCGTACTGTACTGTACTGTACTGTACTGTACTGTCCTATCCATCCACATGTCCTCATGTCTGTAGAGCCAGTTGCGTACTGTACTGTACTGTACTGTACTGTACTGTACTGTACTGTACTGTACTGTACTGTACTGTACTGTACTGTACTGTACTGTACTGTACTGTACTGTCCATCCACATGTCCTCATGTCTGTAGAGCCAGTTGCGTACTGTACTGTACTGTACTGTCCTATCCATCCACATGTCCTCATGTACTGTACTGTCCTATCCATCCACATGTATCCTGTCCTATCCATCTACTGTAGAGCCAGTTGCGTACTGTACTGTCCTATCCATCTACATGTCCTCATATGATAGCTTGCTGTAGAGCCAGTTGCGTACTGTACTGTACTGTCCTATCCATCCACATGTCCTCATGTACTGTACTGTCCTATCCATCCACATGTCCTCATGTCTGTAGAGCCAGTTGCGTACTGTACTGTACTGTACTGTACTGTACTGTACTGTACTGTACTGTACTGTACTGTACTGTACTGTACTGTACTGTCCATCCACATGTCCTCATGTCTGTAGAGCCAGTTGCGTACTGTACTGTACTGTACTGTACTGTACTGTACTGTACTGTACTGTACTGTACTGTACTGTCCTATCCATCCACATGTCCTCATGTCTGTAGAGCCAGTTGCGTACTGTACTGTACTGTACTGTACTGTACTGTACTGTACTGTACTGTACTGTACTGTACTGTACTGTACTGTACTGTACTGTACTGTACTGTCCATCCACATGTCCTCATGTCTGTAGAGCCAGTTGCGTACTGTACTGTACTGTACTGTACTGTACTGTACTGTACTGTACTGTACTGTACTGTACTGTACTGTACTGTACTGTACTGTCCTATTCATCCACATGTCCTCATGTCTGTAGAGCCAGTTGCGTACTGTACTGTACTGTACTGTACTGTACTGTACTGTACTGTACTGTACTGTACTGTACTGTACTGTACTGTACTGTACTGTACTGTCCATCCACATGTCCTCATGTCTGTAGAGCCAGTTGCGTACTGTACTGTACTGTACTGTACTGTACTGTACTGTACTGTACTGTACTGTACTGTACTGTACTGTACTGTACTGTACTGTACTTCCACATGTCCTCATGTCTGTAGAGCCAGTTGTGTACTGTACTGTACTGTACTGTCCTATCCATCCACATGTCCTCATGTACTGTACTGTCCTATCCATCCACATGTATCCTGTCCTATCCATCTACTGTAGAGTCAGTTGCGTACTGTACTGTACTGTCCATCCACATGTCCTCATGTCTGTAGAGCCAGTTGCGTACTGTACTGTACTGTACTGTCCTATCCATCCACATGTCCTCATGTACTGTACTGTCCTATCCATCCACATGTATCCTGTCCTATCCATCTACTGTAGAGCCAGTTGCGTACTGTACTGTCCTATCCATCTACATGTCCTCATATGATAGCTTGCTGTAGAGCCAGTTGCGTACTGTACTGTACTGTCCTATCCATCCACATGTCCTCATGTACTGTACTGTCCTATCCATCCACATGTCCTCATGTCTGTAGAGCCAGTTGCGTACTGTACTGTACTGTACTGTACTGTACTGTACTGTACTGTACTGTACTGTACTGTACTGTACTGTACTGTACTGTACTGTACTGTACTGTCCATCCACATGTCCTCATGTCTGTAGAGCCAGTTGCGTACTGTACTGTACTGTACTGTACTGTACTGTACTGTACTGTACTGTACTGTCCTATCCATCCACATGTCCTCATGTCTGTAGAGCCAGTTGCGTACTGTACTGTACTGTACTGTACTGTACTGTACTGTACTGTACTGTACTGTACTGTACTGTACTGTACTGTACTGTACTGTACTGTACTGTACTGTCCATCCACATGTCCTCATGTCTGTAGAGCCAGTTGCGTACTGTACTGTACTGTACTGTACTGTACTGTACTGTACTGTACTGTACTGTACTGTACTGTACTGTACTGTCCTATCCATCCACATGTCCTCATGTCTGTAGAGCCAGTTGCGTACTGTACTGTACTGTACTGTACTGTACTGTACTGTACTGTACTGTACTGTACTGTACTGTACTGTCCATCCACATGTCCTCATGTCTGTAGAGCCAGTTGCGTACTGTACTGTACTGTACTGTACTGTACTGTACTGTACTGTACTGTACTGTACTGTACTGTACTGTACTGTACTGTACTGTACTTCCACATGTCCTCATGTCTGTAGAGCCAGTTGTGTACTGTACTGTACTGTACTGTCCTATCCATCCACATGTCCTCATGTACTGTACTGTCCTATCCATCCACATGTATCCTGTCCTATCCATCTACTGTAGAGCCAGTTGCGTACTGTACTGTCCTATCCATCTACATGTCCTCATATGATAGCTTGCTGTAGAGCCAGTTGCGTACTGTACTGTACTGTACTGTACTGTCCTATCCATCCACATGTCCTCATGTCTGTAGAGCCAGTTGTGTACTGTACTGTACTGTACTGTACTGTACTGTACTGTACTGTACTGTACTGTCCTATCCATCTACATGTCCTCATGTCTGCTGCTCTGCTGGCTCCAGTCTGCATATCATATGCACGCTGTTTTGTCAACATGCGTCCAAATGTGTCCATCTGTGTGATTGGCTCAGTGGTTTTGGCAGTGAGCTGGATTCATGTGCATGTCACCGCCAGCAGACAACAGTCGCTTATCACAGAGTATATGCATCCTAATATAAATGTAGTCGCGGCCTCGAGCCACCAGGGGCCTCAATAGTAGTAGGCCTAGTAGTAGTTAATAATAGTAATATTGCATATTGCAAATGTGTAGGAGTAATATGAACGTGTTTTTTTTGTTTGTTTTTGTGCAATAATCTGTCGTCTGGTGGTTGCATACCGGGGCCATACAAATAAATATATAAGACGTAACAATGTATTCATAATGTGTAGTAGTGCACATACAAAGTTGTACACAGATCGGTGCAGTTATAGGTGTAAACAAGTTGCATTTTGTCCTCTGCCTGTAGGTGGAAACGTGTAATTGCACAGAAATCACACGCTGTGTTAATGATTTGAGGCATTTTGTTCAAAATGGACCAATCCTACAAAGTTTGGAAGGCAATCTTAGCGATTGGGGATGGAATATTATGGGGAAGCAGACGGGTCCGTATTGTTGAGCACATGACTGGAGAGATACACGGACGGACGGACGGACGGACGGACGGACGGACGGACGCGTGCGTGCGTGCGTGCGTGCGTGCGTGCGTGCGGACGGAGTGCAAAACATACTCTCTCCCCATTCCTTCGGCCTGGTGGAGACAATAACTGGGTGGGCATGCATTTCCAACTTGCATCGTTCCAAGTAGGCCAGTGCCCAACGGGCACAGCTCTAGTTTTAATGAATGAATGAATCCTTAATTGAGGCATGTGCGTTTTTTTAAGTGGTGCATTTGTTGTTTTTCATTGTTTGGAACAAGGTGTGCAGCGTGACATTGTCAGCGTGATTACGTTAATTGTATCGAACAAGGTGCAGCCGCGTGACATTGTCAGCATGATTACGTTTAATTTCATGCAAGAGGAAGAGGGGGTTAAAGACGATGACAACAAACAATTTGAATTGAACCGGCGAAGAGACGACGACGATGACGACGCGGCACAGATAATATTACTAGTATTTCTGTTATTCTGCTCGGCAGTGATAGTGTTAAGTGTACAGTAGGCCTACTTTTCCCCCCCACTGTATGTATAGGGAGAGCACACGTCCTCTACGAGCTACAGCAGAACTACATAACCTTTAGGCGCGCCAGCTGCTGCTTTGTGAGCAGGAGGATCGAGAGCCAGCGTTTCTACTGATGCCATTTAGATAAGATAGCCCCTGCTAACTAAACAGAGCATGTCATCTTCAACCAGCTAACCCATTCTGGGCGGGAACCCCTTTTGGTGTTTTAAGCATCATGTTGTGCTTTAGCTATTGAAAAATAGCAGATCTACAAGCTCGTACGTGGCACTGAGTGCCGCGCTACGAGCTTGTAGGTCTGCTGTTTTTGAAAAATCGAAGAACGACCGACCGACTGGCTTTTTCAGAAAACTGTCAGGATTTAGAAGATATTTTTAGAATCTGAGGTCGAAAAGTTTGTTGGAAAGTTTAACGGGAGTTTCCTGTAATAATATACACATCCGTATTCCATGCTTTTTTGCACAGTGGCAGATTCTAGAAAATGTCTTCTAAATCATGACAGTTTTCTGATAAAACCTAGATGTTTCTGTCAGTGGTTCTCAAACTGTTGCATGTCAAAGGACCCCGACCGACTCCCGTCTGAAAATATGTTGTTCCAGCGACCACCCCCAGACCACCCCCAGACTCCCATCTGAAAATATGTTGTTCCAGCGACCACCCCCAGAAGCGAAGATTTGAGTTGAAAAACCTTCGCTCTGAAAGAATATATTCAAAAGATTTGACAAATTTTCAAGATTTTTCAAAAAATAACAGATCTAAAAGCTCGTAGCGCGGCACTCGGTGCCGCGCTACAAGCTTGTAGATCTGATATTTTTCAACATGCTATACAGTTTAAAGGAACGGTTAAAGTGGTGAAACTCTAAAGCGACACATAATGTGCTCCCGTCCTAAATGGGTTAAATGGTTGGGTTGGACATTGAGTAATTGTTCTGACTGACCTTTACGATGAATGCTAAAACAACGTCAGATAACATATAGGCTGAACGGCCCCGTATATAATATTATGCTGTGTGCCGTATCTCAGCGCTATGGGCGACTGTGGCTCAAGAGGTAGAGCAGGTCGTCCATTGATCCATGGGTCGGCGGTTCGAATCCCAGCTCCTCCTGTCTACATGTTGAAGTGTCCTTGGGCAAGACACTGAACCCCAAATTGCTCCTGATGTGCTGGTTGGTGCCTTGTATGAATGTGTATGTGTGAATGGGTGAATGTAATGCACAATCTATGTAAAGCGCCTTGGATAAATGCGCTATATAAATGCACCATTTACCATTTATGGGTGTCCATCTTTGTCCATAACGTAGACCAGGGGTGGGCAACTTTTATTTTATTTTATGGAGGGACACAGTAGGCTGACAGGAAAATGGGGAGAGAGATGGGGGGAAGACATGCAGTAAAGGCCGCCGGGATCGGGAGTCGAACCCGCGGCACACTGCCAGACTGGATTACCAGCCAAGGTGCCTGGACCATTGAGCCATGGGCCATGGCCCATGTAGACTCTGATATGGCCTTACATGCAGTGTTGTTCAAGTTACTATTAAAAAGTAATTTGTTATAGTTACTAGCCCTTAGGCCTACCCGTTGTGAGATATCCCCCCCCCCCTTGTGGCCGCGTGGGGTACTGCGCCCTGGCTGTGTTTTCACATTTTTAATTCACTAATAAATTCATTATTCATTTATAATTTGTTAAATTGGAAAAAGGGCTTCGTTAAGACCTCCATATTAGTATGGTCAATGCCTGTGAAAAGTGGGAGCGACTGGTGCAGGCGGTGAGGAGATACGGCGGCGTTTCTGACATTCATTCAGACATTGAGTTAATTAGAATGAAAAAGTAACGAATTACTTTACTAGTTACTAAATTATGAAAGTAACTAGTTACTAGTTACTAGGACTGGCTTTCCCTATTTAACCCCCCCCCCCCCCCCCCGCCCCCCCACACACACACACACAGACACACACACCCTTTTTGTTTGTCCTTTTTGATTTCTTTTTCTAGTTTTAACCAGTTCTCTAGTAAAATTGTTTTTACTTCTTTCTGTAAAGCGACTTTGGGTACCTTGAAAAGCGCTATATAAATCCTATATATATTATTACTTTACTTTACTTTATAAAAAAAAATAAGGTTTTAAAAAAATATAATATTTTCCAATTCAGACACATAAATGTCACTGGTCCAGTTGTGGTGTGTTTTAAGCTCTACTCTTAACACTTATGCCAACAGTACAATATCCAAAATCACAGACAATATCCAGTGTAATGATGGATATAATACTGATGTAATGATGTAATGATGTAATGATGTAATGATGTAATGATATGGATATAATACTGAATACTGCCCATGCATGGATCACATCAGTGGCTCCCAAACTTTTTTGTGTCAAGGACCCCCAAATAAACATTTATTAGGCCACGGACCCCCATTTGAAAACATATGCCAGTGACCCCCGATAAAGGAGGATTTCTACGGCTCTAGCAGTGATTCCGAAACATAATTTCAAGGACCCCCCCCCCCCCCCCCCCCAGTTTCACACGCATTAGGCTACGGACCCCCCCGATTTAATGGCATTTCTATCTCTGGTACCCCAATAGTAGTCTAATAATAGGGGTGTCTGCTACACATTTCGGCCACTGGGGGCGCTAGTGAGTCAAATTCTTAACATTCCTTGCATTCCAGTGTACATACCATATATCACCGTAGGGCGGTGCTATTGGCCCCGCCTTAATTATAATTTATATAATATTAAGGTGTCAGACTTGGATGGTTAGAGCGGCGCGATTACATACAAAGTCAATGCAAGACGAGAATTGCGCGAACGGGCGCGACCTGATGCGGCACAAACAGGACGAACCGAGGCGAATATATATTCAGGTCCAATTCCTCATGGGGGCCAAGATCCCTGGTCCAATTCCTCATGGGGGCCCTGGCCTCATGGGGGCCCTGGCCCTCCGGCCACCACAGACTCTACGTCACTGGACAGAACTGTTATCTTTTCACTGACAAAACATTTAGAGGTTCGGGACGTCTATAACAAATATAACCTCTAAAACAACATTTAGTCTATGTTGTGAGTATATTTGTAATGTAAGTTTGCCTACATGTGGTAGTTGGAATGCAACTGACAAAACATTTAGAGGTTCGGGACGTCTATAACAAATATAACCTCTAAAACAACATTTAGTCTATGTTGTGAGTATATTTGTAATGTAAGTTTGCCTACATGTGGTAGTTGGAATGCAACTGACAAAACATTTAGAGGTTCGGGACGTCTATAACAAATATAACCTCTAAAACAACATTTAGTCTATGTTGTGAGTACATTCGTAATGTAAGTTTGCCTACATGTGGTAGTTGGAATGCAAATGACCCATTAGCTTGAACAATGACCGTCTCCAGCCGGGAGGGAGGTGCGGGGGAGAAAGGGGGAGAAGTCATAGTAGGTATAATCATGTCTAAAGTGCAGTCATAGTAGGTATAATCAGTCATAGTAGGTATAATTATGTCTAAAATCATATTTACAAAACGTTTCAGATGGAAAAAAAAACAGAGATGATTTGAATCGAACATTTAGAAAAAGTCATGCAAGGGGAACTTTCTCAGGACTTCATGGGCAAAGAAAATCCACTTCAAAATTTCAAAATTGGTCAGAAAGACGTGCTAGTGTTAATAACACGACAAGAAGAAAGCAAACAAAAAACAACAAAACAATGGCATGTACAAAAAGGTCAAGTAGACATGACATGTCACAGGTCAAAGGTCAAGTAGACATGACATGTCACAGGTCAAAGGTCAAGTAGACATGACATGTCACAGGCTTGCAGTCCGAGAGTGTCAGATCAGTCAATATACAATCAGCAACAATAAATGCTGCATGCAGTGCTGGACTGAGAGAATAATTCGGCCCGGACATTATCGCGGAATTTGGCCTAGCCTGGCCCACCACAACCAGCGAGCAGATACTCTACTGACTTTTCGGGTCGAGGCCCATAGAAATACTTGAAATACAAGCCCTTAACACCACCATATTTACAGTACAACATAAATGATACACAACCAACAGACTAATTTAACATTTGGCCCAGACCAGCCCACCAGAGGGACGGCCCACGGGACATATGCCTGGTACGTCCTGTGGCCAATCCACCCCTGGCTGCATGGGATTCCAACGTCATGATGTTCAACAGGCCTTAATTGTTTTCGTAGACAAGGTGGAACACGTCGTACTGCACTAATGGGTGTCTGTGTCTGTCTATGTCTAGCTTGTTATGCCTCTCAGTCGTATTGATTGAGTCTACAAATGTGACCAGATTTGACCGAGGGGCTGCCATTGGATTTTTTTTTTTTTCGTTTGTTCATGTCATATCAAAGCATGGAATCATAGCTTCAAATTGACATATTGGTTGTTCAGTTTGACCCACCAGTTTTGGAGATAGGCCTATGGCTTATTGTCTTACAGAAAACAGCGAGTTGAGAAAACAGGCTTGAAAGGTTCACTTCTGTGGTCTCTAACATTACACCTAGCTACATGTTTAAGCATTTATTTCATATTTACATGTCTTCTGTGGTCTCTAACATTACACCTAGCTACATGTTTAAGCATTTATTTCATATTTACATGTCTTCTGTGGTCTCTAACATTACACCTAGCTACATGTTTAAGCATTTATTTCATATTTACATGTCGATTTCAGCTGTGACATTTATTTGAGACATGCTCTAGTATGTGAAGAGTCTGCCTGTGATATTAACTCATTTTGGATAAAACAATAATAATAATTTCTTAGTTTTTCTCCTCTGGTGAAAAGCTGGAGGCTCCACGATGGCAGTCCCTCAGTCAAATCTGGTCACAAATGATACGCCGTGTGTGGGCTGTCCGCGCACGCACGCACGCACGCACGCACGCACGCACGCACGCACGCACGCACGCCGCACACACACCCTTTTACTATAAGAAGCTGCAGCTATTGGTCAAGGGTCAAGAGGTTCAAGAAGTGAACTGGACGGCGATACCACTTCTTGGCTGTGATGTCCAAGCTGCCTGCGTAGCCCTCATGTACGAATCTTTATCCCTCGAATTTGTAACCCATTTTTTCACCCCTGTGCCAATATTATCTAATGTGATCTTGGGCTCTACACACCCTCCGCCAACCTAGTCCCCATATATGGGGGACATGGGGAGGGCAACGGACTTAAACTCATGCTTCCTTCATGTCCAAGTTGCTCCTTTACACCTGACAGGGGGGAGTTTCCCTGGTTGGACGTAGCGCGTGGAAGGAACACGTTATTCCAACCAGTTCCTTTCCCCTCCATCAGGCGCCCCGGCTGGCCAGGGGGAGGCAGTTTGTTTAGAGACCAGATTACTGCATGTTTTTGTGAGAGTACCTACCCTAGGGGACACAGGGAGAACATGCAAACTCCGCACAGAAAGGCCCTTTCGCCGACCCCGCCTCGGGTATGGGCACCGAACACACAAAGTTCAAGAAGGATCAACCGAGATATTATCGGTTGATTCGTTCACAATGTTTTTTTTACATGACTTCTGAACTCTTCAGAAGGATATACGACCGAAGGCATTTCACAAAGCTCCTCTCAAGGAGATTTCACCTCATTATGTTA
>NC_136807.1:520420-572920 GCF_951216825.1 Electrona antarctica
CAAATCTTTGCATCTGGGGGGGGGGGGGGGGGGGGGTCCCTGGAACTACATATTTTCAGATGGGGGTCGGCAGCCAATTACATATAACCTTGGGGGTCCTTGACATGAACATGTTTGAGAACCACTGACACAAAAACATGGGGTTTTTCAGAAAACCCTCAGGATTTAGAAGACATTTGTAGAATCATCCTCAGGTCTAAATGGGTTTTAATGACATAATAGTTCAATGTCGTAAATGAGTGGTATTCCCCTTCCTCTGCTGCAATGAGTGGTATTCCCCTTCCACTGCTGCAATGAGTGGTATTCCCCTTCCTCTGCTGCAATGAGTGGTATTCCCCTTCCACTGCTGCAATGAGTGGTATTCCCCTTCCTCTGCTAATGAGTGGTATTCCCCTTCCACTGCTGCAATGAGTGGTATTCCCCTTCCACTGCTGCAATGAGTGGTATTCCCCTTCCACTGCTGCAATGAGTGGTATTCCCCTTCCTCTGCTGCAATGAGTGGTATTCCCCTTCCTCTACTGCAATGAGTGGTATTCCCCTTCCTCTGCTAATGAGTGGTATTCCCCTTCCTCTACTGCAATGAGTGGTATTCCCCTTCCTCTACTGCAATGAGTGGTATTCCCCTTCCTCTGCTGCAATGAGTGGTATTCCCCTTCCTCTGCTGCAATGAGTGGTATTCCCCTTCCACTGCTGCAATGAGTGGTATTCCCCTTCCACTGCTGCAATGAGTGGTATTCCCCTTCCACTGCTGCAATGAGTGGTATTCCCCTTCCTCTGCTGCAATGAGTGGTATTCCCCTTCCACTGCTGCAATGAGTGGTATTCCCCTTCCTCTGCTGCAATGAGTGGTATTCCCCTTCCACTGCTGCAATGAGTGGTATTCCCCTTCCTCTGCTGCAATGAGTGGTATTCCCCTTCCTCTGCTGCAATGAGTGGTATTCCCCTTCCACTGCTGCAATGAGTGGTATTCCCCTTCCTCTGCTGCAATGAGTGGTATTCCCCTTCCACTGCTGCAATGAGTGGTATTCCCCTTCCTCTGCTGCAATGAGTGGTATTCCCCTTCCACTGCTGCAATGAGTGGTATTCCCCTTCCTCTGCTGCAATGAGTGGTATTCCCCTTCCTCTGCTGCAATGAGTGGTATTCCCCTTCCTCTGCTGCAATGAGTGGTATTCCCCTTCCTCTGCTAATGAGTGGTATTCCCCTTCCTCTGCTGCAATGAGTGGTATTCCCCTTCCACTGCTGCAATGAGTGGTATTCCCCTTCCTCTGCTGCAATGAGTGGTATTCCCCTTCCACTGCTGCAATGAGTGGTATTCCCCTTCCTCTACTGCAATGAGTGGTATTCCCCTTCCTCTGCTAATGAGTGGTATTCCCCTTCCTCTGCTGCAATGAGTGGTATTCCCCTTCCTCTGCCAATGAGTGGTATTCCCCTTCCTCTACTGCAATGAGTGGTATTCCCCTTCCTCTGCTAATGAGTGGTATTCCCCTTCCACTGCTGCAATGAGTGGTATTCCCCTTCCACTGCTGCAATGAGTGGTATTCCCCTTCCACTGCTGCAATGAGTGGTATTCCCCTTCCACTGCTAATGAGTGGTATTCCCCTTCCTCTGCTAATGAGTGGTATTCCCCTTCCTCTGCTAATGAGTGGTATTCCCCTTCCTCTACTGCAATGAGTGGTATTCCCCTTCCTCTGCTAATGAGTGGTATTCCCCTTCCTCTACTGCAATGAGTGGTATTCCCCTTCCTCTGCTAATGAGTGGTATTCCCCTTCCTCTGCTGCAATGAGTGGTATTCCCCTTCCACTGCTAATGAGTGGTATTCCCCTTCCTCTGCTAATGAGTGGTATTCCCCTTCCTCTGCTGCAATGAGTGGTATTCCCCTTCCACTGCTGCAATGAGTGGTATTCCCCTTCCACTGCTGCAATGAGTGGTATTCCCCTTCCACTGCTGCAATGAGTGGTATTCCCCTTCCACTGCTAATGAGTGGTATTCCCCTTCCTCTACTGCAATGAGTGGTATTCCCCTTCCTCTGCTGCAATGAGTGGTATTCCCCTTCCTCTACTGCAATGAGTGGTATTCCCCTTCCTCTGCTGCAATGAGTGGTATTCCCCTTCCTCTACTGCAATGAGTGGTATTCCCCTTCCTCTGCTGCAATGAGTGGTATTCCCCTTCCTCTACTGCAATGAGTGGTATTCCCCTTCCTCTGCTGCAATGAGTGGTATTCCCCTTCCTCTGCTGCAATGAGTGGTATTCCCCTTCCTCTGCTGCAATGAGTGGTATTCCCCTTCCTCTGCTAATGAGTGGTATTCCCCTTCCTCTGCTGCAATGAGTGGTATTCCCCTTCCTCTGCTGCAATGAGTGGTATTCCCCTTCCACTGCTGCAATGAGTGGTATTCCCCTTCCTCTGCTAATGAGTGGTATTCCCCTTCCTCTACTGCAATGAGTGGTATTCCCCTTCCTCTGCTGCAATGAGTGGTATTCCCCTTCCTCTGCTGCAATGAGTGGTATTCCCCTTCCACTGCTGCAATGAGTGGTATTCCCCTTCCTCTGCTAATGAGTGGTATTCCCCTTCCTCTACTGCAATGAGTGGTATTCCCCTTCCTCTGCTGCAATGAGTGGTATTCCCCTTCCACTGCTGCAATGAGTGGTATTCCCCTTCCTCTGCTGCAATGAGTGGTATTCCCCTTCCTCTGCTAATGAGTGGTATTCCCCTTCCTCTGCTGCAATGAGTGGTATTCCCCTTCCTCTGCTGCAATGAGTGGTATTCCCCTTCCTCTGCTAATGAGTGGTATTCCCCTTCCTCTGCTGCAATGAGTGGTATTCCCCTTCCTCTGCCAATGAGTGGTATTCCCCTTCCTCTGCTGCAATGAGTGGTATTCCCCTTCCTCTGCCAATGAGTGGTATTCCCCTTCCTCTGCCAATGAGTGGTATTCCCCTTCCTCTGCCAATGAGTGGTATTCCCCTTCCACTGCTGCAATGAGTGGTATTCCCCTTCCTCTGCTGCAATGAGTGGTATTCCCCTTCCTCTGCTAATGAGTGGTATTCCCCTTCCTCTACTGCAATGAGTGGTATTCCCCTTCCTCTACTGCAATGAGTGGTATTCCCCTTCCTCTGCTGCAATGAGTGGTATTCCCCTTCCTCTGCTAATGAGTGGTATTCCCCTTCCTCTGCTAATGAGTGGTATTCCCCTTCCTCTGCTGCAATGAGTGGTATTCCCCTTCCACTGCTGCAATGAGTGGTATTCCCCTTCCTCTGCTAATGAGTGGTATTCCCCTTCCTCTACTGCAATGAGTGGTATTCCCCTTCCTCTGCTGCAATGAGTGGTATTCCCCTTCCACTGCTAATGAGTGGTATTCCCCTTCCTCTACTGCAATGAGTGGTATTCCCCTTCCTCTGCTGCAATGAGTGGTATTCCCCTTCCACTGCTAATGAGTGGTATTCCCCTTCCACTGCTGCAATGAGTGGTATTCCCCTTCCTCTGCTAATGAGTGGTATTCCCCTTCCTCTGCTGCTAATGAGTGGTATTCCCCTTCCACTGCTGCAATGAGTGGTATTCCCCTTCCACTGCTGCAATGAGTGGTATTCCCCTTCCTCTGCTGCTAATGAGTGGTATTCCCCTTCCACTGCTGCAATGAGTGGTATTCCCCTTCCTCTGCTAATGAGTGGTATTCCCCTTCCTCTGCTGCAATGAGTGGTATTCCCCTTCCTCTGCCAATGAGTGGTATTCCCCTTCCTCTGCTGCAATGAGTGGTATTCCCCTTCCTCTGCCAATGAGTGGTATTCCCCTTCCTCTGCCAATGAGTGGTATTCCCCTTCCTCTGCCAATGAGTGGTATTCCCCTTCCACTGCTGCAATGAGTGGTATTCCCCTTCCTCTGCTGCAATGAGTGGTATTCCCCTTCCTCTGCTAATGAGTGGTATTCCCCTTCCTCTACTGCAATGAGTGGTATTCCCCTTCCTCTACTGCAATGAGTGGTATTCCCCTTCCTCTGCTGCAATGAGTGGTATTCCCCTTCCTCTGCTAATGAGTGGTATTCCCCTTCCTCTGCTAATGAGTGGTATTCCCCTTCCTCTGCTGCAATGAGTGGTATTCCCCTTCCACTGCTGCAATGAGTGGTATTCCCCTTCCTCTGCTAATGAGTGGTATTCCCCTTCCTCTACTGCAATGAGTGGTATTCCCCTTCCTCTGCTGCAATGAGTGGTATTCCCCTTCCACTGCTAATGAGTGGTATTCCCCTTCCTCTACTGCAATGAGTGGTATTCCCCTTCCTCTGCTGCAATGAGTGGTATTCCCCTTCCACTGCTAATGAGTGGTATTCCCCTTCCACTGCTGCAATGAGTGGTATTCCCCTTCCTCTGCTAATGAGTGGTATTCCCCTTCCTCTGCTGCTAATGAGTGGTATTCCCCTTCCTCTACTGCAATGAGTGGTATTCCCCTTCCACTGCTGCAATGAGTGGTATTCCCCTTCCACTGCTGCAATGAGTGGTATTCCCCTTCCACTGCTAATGAGTGGTATTCCCCTTCCTCTGCTGCAATGAGTGGTATTCCCCTTCCTCTACTGCAATGAGTGGTATTCCCCTTCCTCTGCTGCAATGAGTGGTATTCCCCTTCCTCTGCTGCAATGAGTGGTATTCCCCTTCCACTGCTGCAATGAGTGGTATTCCCCTTCCACTGCTGCAATGAGTGGTATTCCCCTTCCTCTACTGCAATGAGTGGTATTCCCCTTCCACTGCTGCAATGAGTGGTATTCCCCTTCCACTGCTAATGAGTGGTATTCCCCTTCCTCTGCTGCAATGAGTGGTATTCCCCTTCCTCTGCTAATGAGTGGTATTCCCCTTCCTCTGCTGCAATGAGTGGTATTCCCCTTCCACTGCTGCAATGAGTGGTATTCCCCTTCCTCTGCTGCAATGAGTGGTATTCCCCTTCCTCTGCTGCAATGAGTGGTATTCCCCTTCCACTGCTAATGAGTGGTATTCCCCTTCCTCTGCTGCAATGAGTGGTATTCCCCTTCCTCTGCTGCAATGAGTGGTATTCCCCTTCCTCTGCTGCAATGAGTGGTATTCCCCTTCCTCTGCTGCAATGAGTGGTATTCCCCTTCCTCTGCTAATGAGTGGTATTCCCCTTCCTCTACTGCAATGAGTGGTATTCCCCTTCCTCTGCTGCAATGAGTGGTATTCCCCTTCCTCTGCTGCAAAGCCCTTAAATGAGTGGTATTCCCCTTCCACTGCTGCAAAGCCCTTTTAAATGAGTGGTATTCCCCTTCCTCTGCTGCAAAGCCCTTAAATGAGTGGTATTCCCCTTCCTCTGCTGCAAAGCCCTTAAATGAGTGGTATTCCCCTTCCTCTGCTGCAAAGCCCTTTTTGTGTTTTGTGTTTCATTGTGATGATAATGTCTTCCCAGAAAGGACTCACTGGCCTTGAAACGTCTCGGGATCCCCCCCAGGAGGAAGTCACTAATGTTGCTCTGGAGAGGGAAGTCTGGAGCTCTCTGGTGGAGCTGTTGCCCCCGCGACCTGACTACGGATAAGCGGTTGAAGATGGATGGATGGATGGACTTGCACAGTAATAGAAACTGAAGTTCATGGAATTCATTCCTTTTTTTACTCCACCTGGAAGCAAAACTAATTTATACTCATGAGACCAGCTGGCCTTAGTAGGCTACAGTGCACGAAGACTGGATCTGATTATTTATTTCACATAGTACAGTACGTCTCGTGCTTCTGAGCCTTTCACCAGAACAGACCAATATTGCAGAGAGGTCAAAGCCAATATATAAGACAGTATATGGAGTGCCGACAAATTGAAATGAGATTTGAACATGGCAGGGAATATAAGGGCATCCACGCTAGCGTAACTCAGTTAACCCAATTTGAGCGGGAACCCCTTTTGGTGTTTTAAGCATTATGTTATGCTTTATCTATTCAAAAATAGCAGACCTACGAGCTTGTAGGTCTGCTATTTTTGAAAAATCGTGAAAATGTGCCTCTCAAATCTTTGCTTTTGGGGTGTCCCTGGAACAACATATTTTCAGATGGGGGTCGGCGGCATATTACATATCATTTTTGGGGTCCTTGACATGAAATATTGAGAACCACTGATATAGAAACATGAGGTTTTTCAGACATTTTAAAAATACATTTTTTTTAAATGTCGACGTCAGGCCTAAATGATTTAAAGGGGCACAAAGCACTCTCCTCATCTGCTGTTCGTTATAACTCTTGAAGTCTGAAGGTCTACTAAGGCTCTCTCTCTGTCCGAAGAATGGATTCAGTTCGATCCGTAGAGAGAAGGTGCTTTGCATAACAATTGATATAGCTTCCCTTTTCTATTCTATATCAAGTAATTTTGAGGAAGGCAAAGCAAATAAAAAAAAGCATACAGGTTTTATCAAATGAAAAGGAATATGGATACAGTCATTTAGAATATTTGTATTCATGCATGTATGGGGTGATTTTCAACAGAATCAAATAACTTCCTCCTGGGCTTGATTTAGAGTTGCCTGGAGCATTTTTGATTCTGATTCTGGCTTGTATTGTGCCGTCTTTGGCAGCAAGCCCATGTTTGTTGTTCTAACTCAGGGCTGGGCAACTTTGACGATGGAGAGGGCCACTATATTTCCACACTCACTCTCTAGGGCCATATATTACTGTCATAGCAAAAATAGCGGACCTACAAGCTCAAAACGTTTTGAGCTTGTAGATCGGCTATTTTTGCTATATTTGAATTGAAATCTTGAATTATTTTTTGCTATTTTTGAATTGGAATCCTGAAAATTAACATTTTTATGTAATTTCAAATGCCTGTAATTATACTTGTGTTGAGCAATGAGCTACTAATTTAGATGGAAGTAATTACAGTGGGCCATGTTTGCATGTTGTGGAATTGTACCTGCTGAAACCAACACTATCAGTATTCTGACATTAACCTGAGGGCCACATTAAGTGAAGGTGGGGGCCGCATGTGGCCCCCGGGCCGCCAGTTGCCCACCCCTGTTCTAAATGGTGGCACCGGGCATAGTTACTTTATTGACACAAATGTATAAAACATTGGGTCCAAACAATAATAAAAAACCCATAAATCAAAAACTTGAAAAGGTACAATACATTAAAATATACAATACACAACACAAAATCCCTTTACAACAGGAGCTTTCTATTGCTCCACAAGTGACAGGCAGGCATGTATCATACGCAAAGTCTCTCTGTTAGTGCCCACAAAGAGTGAGCTCAAATCAATACCCTCATGTCCATATTTCACTCTGATATCTTGTGTTAGAGGACACACCAGTATGTCCCGTTTGTTTTGTATAGCAGTCTCACATTGACAACACCGCTGTTCAGGTGGTATGCGGCTCCATCTTCCCATTTCCACACACAGTCTATGAGCGGACAACCGAAACCGTGTAAAGGTTATCCTCAAATAGTCCTCAATGTAAGGTGTACTGCTGGTGCTGGAATAGAGTGGGTGAACTACAGTACCTGTGGGTGTCACTCACTTGGAGAAGTAGATGTACTGTATGAGGGTATAGGCTACATGTGCCTTTGGGTTATTTTAATGTGACGTTGAGACGTTGGAGAACAAAGAGTTGCAAACATAATCAAAATGGCATTGAATGTTGTCGTTATGGTTCATTGTTCCAATGTCATGTCTTTGTATACTTCATCTTTTTCATTTGCAATAGTGTTGTGCCTGAGCTGTTTTTATTTTATTTTCTTGTTCGTCATTATGTTCTTGTTGTGTTTGTACAGTACTAGTCCTACATACTGATACCTAGAAACCCCATTCCAACCTCTTTCGGTTCATCTTACGGTGGAAATGTTTGCCCGAAAAGGAATCTTTGAAATGTTTCATAGTTTTAGAAATATAGTGCTTTCAAATTTGAGAAATGTACAATGGGGCTCAATGGCAGATAGTGGCACGTCAAAAAAGCACTTTCACCTAGAAACTCCGTTCACATTTTTTTATAATTCAGCTTACTGTGGAGACACATGCTGGAACTTTTTACTTTGAAATGTTTTGTAGTTTCTGAGTTATTTAACTTAAACGCCCAATGCATTCTCAATGGCAATAGCACAAACTTTGGCATGCTACTAGTCCTACATACTTACACCTAGAAACCCCATTCAAACCTATTTAGGTTCATCTTACGGTGGAAATGTTTGCCTGAAAAGGAATCTTTGAAATGTGTCATAGTTTTAGAAATATAGTGCTTTTAAATTTGAGAAATTCAGAATGGGGGTCAATGGTGGATAGTGGCACGTCAAAAAATCACTTTCACCTAGAAACTCCATTCACACTTTTTATAATTCAGCTTACTGTGGAGACACATGCTGGAACTTTTTACTTTGAAATGTTTTGTAGTTTCTGAGTTATTTAACTTAAACGCCCAATGCATTCTCAATGGCAATAGCACAAACTTTGGCATGCTACTAGTCCTACATACTTACACCTAGAAACCCCATTCAAACCTATTTAGGTTCATCTTACGGTGGAAATGTTTGCCTGAAAAGGAATCTTTGAAATGTGTCATAGTTTTAGAAATATAGTGCTTTTAAATTTGAGAAATTCAGAATGGGGGTCAATGGCAGATTTTGGCACGTAAAGATTTGAGTGGGGTTTGAACCCACAACCTCCAGATCATGCAGCCAGTGTGCTAAGTCACTGATCTACTTGCTACCTGCCACAACACAGTCTGCTGTTCCATGTGAGGAACAACATTGATACAAAAATAAAAAATAAAATAACAGGAGATTTGTCTATTGTTTCTTTTGCTGTTGTTTATCTCTAGACGTTCGAATGTTTATGAACCACAATGGAAACAAGTCTCTGGCTCTTCTGTCATTATCTATTCGGCCTTCTAAGAACAGCATGCACAGTGGCTCACTGGGTACAGAGCCTGCCTGGGAATCAGGAGGCTGCAGGTTCAAGACCTGGCTCTGACATAGTGTCCCAAAATCATGAAAATATGACATACTATAGTATGCCGTCCGAAACCATGAACTATAGTATGTCGTTTTTTCATGATTTTCATATTTTTTTCAAATCCAGCAATTAGGGGTTCAGTGTCTTGCTCAAGGACACTTCGACAGTAACTCTGGGGGAGCCCGGGTTTGAACTGGCAACCTTGCAGTTACCATCCAGGCACTCTACCCCTGAACCACCGCCGCCCCTGAGACAAACCAGAAGCAGATTTTATATTTAAAAATCACACCCGTGTGAAGTGAGTGGTGCAACTCCCAAAATACAGAAGGGAAGATCGCGGGTTATTATAGCTGGTAAATCATGATGCTAAAAGTGGGACCGAGCCCAAGCCCAGTTGAGTATAGTAGTGAAGGCTTCAGGGCCTGAACTGCAGGGTCCTCTGAACTAAACATGCAGCTATAGATAGATAGTAGATAGATAGATAGATAGATAGATAGAGTTTTTATTAAAGTGTTCTACATCATAAGATGCCTAGCCCACACGGGCTTACAAGACACTCACAAAATACATAATACATAATAATACATATACACAAAACACAGACAGTTACTTATGGATACATCGTTCTCCAACGTAACTGCCATGCCTTCTCTATGAATTTTCCTAAAACAAAAACTTCATTATTGAACAACCAATTTAACATAAAACATTCAGACATCCAAAACAAATCTGGGTTCTTATCCTGATTTTTTTTTCAAAAATGAGTTTCTTAAATCATGATATAGTGGACAATAGAAAACAAAATGAAACTCATCCTCTACAACTCCCAGGTCACAAAGGACTACAACTCCCAGGTCACAAAGGACTACAACTCCCAGGTCACAAAGAACACACAGTCGCTGCTCCTCAGGAATGCCAGTATACTGTATCTGCCCACCTCAACTGCCAGAGGTAAAGCGCCAGATCTTAACTGGGCAAATATACCAATCAAGTCAAATCAATAGTCAGTGAAGGCTTTCTCCAGAACCTTTCGGATGCGGAACACGTCCTTGAAACCCTGACCCACGAACGCGTACAGCAGCGGGTTCAGGCAGCCGTTGACCAGCGCTAGGGCGTGGGCTATGGGGTTCCCTGAAGGTGATCATAAGACGCAGTGTGTCACTGACCATGAACATCCCCGGCCTCATGCTCTGAACATTATCAGCCATATGATGTGATACGGGACCCAGCACAGGAAGAATGCGGCGATAACAGTTGCTATGATTTTGAAGGAGCGACCTGATTGGCTGGCCAGCGAGCGATTCTTGACGGAATAGCAGGAGACGACGACGGAGAAAGGAACCACGAATCCCATGATGAAGCGAGTGACGACCGTGGCCCCCCGTCGAAAATAATGCAACTCCATGTCTTTGTGTGTAGTACTAGTGAAGTCAGCGACGAGTGCATAGTTGTCGTTGCACAGGACGACGTCTTCAACGATCACCGTGTCCTTAAATATGAAGTACGGTACGCTCAGAGCCAGGGCCAGAACCCAGACTCCCAAACTCACCCAGGATGCCTTTCTGACGGTGCGGTGGTTCCCGCCGGTCCACGCTGGACACACCACACATACGCACCTGTCCACACCGATCAGCGCCAGGGTGAAGATGCTATAGCGTACATGTTCAGATAGAAAAGCATGGCGTCCATCTTGCACATGAATTTGCCAGAAAAAGGCCACATGGTGTCCAGAGCTCTCTCTGTGATGTCCAGGGGCAGGTCCGCTGTGACCAGGAAGTTTGCCACGGCGAGGTTGAGGAACCAGACGGTGTTGACGGTTTTCTTCATCCTGAAGCCGGTCGCCCAGATGACCACACCGTTCCCCAACACGCCGAGCACCAAGACCAGGCTGAAAATGACCGCGGACATGACGTCGACGGATTTGAAGATTCCACGCCAGTCATCATCATCATCATCATCATCACATCTATTTATACTCGGAAATACAGTTGAGGGCAAGCCTTCGTTTTCAATGTAGCCGAGGTAGTCATACGCCATCCTATTCTTTTTTTTAAACATTTAAGGTACATGCTTTGTACAACTGCAACACACCATTTAACACACCATGACCATGTATTAAAGCTGCTATAAGCAATAATATGTCAAAATATTAATTACCTTTTTATTTTTTAGGTATTCAGACAGCCGTTCTACCCATTGCTGGCTGGCTGAATACCCCCCAAAAAATAGAAAGGTCATTAAAAGTTTGACATATTATTGCTTATAGCAGCTTTAAGTGTGCTGAAATATGTTGGTGCCAGAAACCCTATACAAGATTTGTATATTTATTTTGTATGTCTGTGACAAAAATAAAATATTTATCAAATTGTCCATCACAAGCTGGCATGATGATGACCCCTGGTTTGTTCATATAACTTGCGTGTGGATAGATGGGAAAGTAAAAGCCACTTTTCCGTGTGAAAATGCACGAAAATGTAGAGTTCACAGCCCTATCAGATAGAGTTCACAGCCCAATCAGATAGAGTTCACAGCCCTATCAGATAGAGTTCACAGCCCAATCAGATAGAGTTCACAGCCCAATCAGATAGAGTTCACAGCCCAATCAGATAGAGTTCACAGCCCTATCAGATAGAGTTCACAGCCCAATCAGATAGAGTTCACAGCCCAATCAGATAGAGTTTACAGCCCAATCAGATAGAGTTCACAGCCCAATCAGATAGAGTTCACAGCCCTATCAGATAGAGTTGCTGACCAATATTGATGACATCAGGGATCTCTATGTGCTCCATCCCTGATGATGTCACGTGATGTCAATCAATATCAATCATTACATAATATAAAGAATAATAAAATAAAAGCATAGAGTTACCCGTTTCAAAGTGTTGAAGAGACGTCAGCCAGAGAAGAGTCTTGGTAGAAGTGTGGCCAGTGAACAGAGAGGAGGCAACTTTATACATGTAGGCCTACAAACGTGTGTGTGTGTGTGTGTGTGTGTGTGTGTGTGTGTGTGTGTGTGTGTGTGTGTGTGTGTGTGTGTGTGTGTGTGTGTGTGTGTGTGTGTGTGTGTGTGTGTGTGTGTGTGTGTGTGTGTGTGTGTGTGTGTGTGTGTGTGTGTGTGTGTGTGCGCGCGCGTGTGTGTGTGTGACGAAAAAAAGTGACGATAAAACTACAGGATAAAACATACTTTTCAAGAATACTTTAAACGCTTAGTATGATGTATAAAGTAGAGCAGCCTTAATTGTGTTCATAAAACAGAAAGATTGGTTATTGGGTAGGACTGACGTTATGTATCTTTCAGGACCTTTCACTGCTTTGTCTCAACCATTACTCTATGGCTCTGGTCTCAGCCACCAAGGTGGATATTTTGACATTCCGTTTTTTCTTTTCTTTCTTTTTTGAATGTTGCCACTACTGTTAGAGCAACCATAAACTACACAGGCTCATCCCGATGTTCTGGAGCATCTTTGTAATGTTAGTAAAAAGCAGGTAAAAGAGTAACGTTTGAGGCAGACTAACATCAGTCACTCTACCGTTCACTGTAGTAGAAGAGGTGCGCCTGGTGAGGGTTTAAACCCTGCAGCTATGTCGGCTCCGCCTACAGGAAATACGTAAACTGCGACCATGAGACACGTTTCTGAATTTGTCTATTAAAGGAGCATTCAGTGATTTGGGTGATTTGGAAAAAAACCCGGTCCGCCCCGGTAACAAGATGTGCACATGCACACTCTACAGTGGGGGAAGTACAACAGACCAACAGCATGTGCACCAAGGCCCACTCGATCATGAGAAAGGCCCCTCTCAATCTGATTGGATGAAGGCTTTGCCACCCAAAGCCCAAACCGAAACTATGGTTTTTTGACCCCAGGGGCTCACTGGGGACAGGGAGGAACTCATTATATAGTCAGCACACTTTATAGTAGGGAGGATTATCCAAAAAATAAGAAAAAATAAGTGATATTTGAATCAAGTGAAATCACTGAGTATACCTTTAAAGGTCGAAAGGTTGCGGCATTAATTAAAGTACGTTCTTTTTGGAGCTATAAAACAGTGCGGATGTTTCTATCCTCTCACGCGAAAGCTTAACCCATTCAGGACGGGAACCCCTTTTGGTGTTTTAAGCATTATGTTATACTTTAGCTATTGAAAAATAGCAGATCTACAAGCTCATAGCGCGGCACCACGCTATGAGCTTGTATAGGTCTGCTATTTTTGAAAAATCGCAAAAATGTATCGCAAATCTTTGACTATATATTCTTACAGACGTTTTCAACTCAAATCTTTGCTTCCGGGGGGGGGGGGGGGGGGGGGGTCCCTGGAACAACATATTTTCAGATGGGGATCGGTGGCCAAATACAGATAATTCTGGGGGTCCTTGACATGAACACGTTTGAGCACCACTGACATAAAAAAAAGAAACAGAAAACTGTCATGATTTAGGAGACATTTTGTAGAATCGATCTCAGGTCTAAATGGGTAGCCAGTGAAAGTGAAGCGCTAGGCCTATATTTCCAAACAAAACATTCAGATCACAGATGAGACCAGGGAACTGCAGGGCCAACGTGGTGAGGCAAGGCTACTCCGGCAGCTGCAGTGATGTAAATAGGTTTTCAATGTAATGAGTCCCGGGATGCAGGGATGGTCTTTTAGAGTCCCAGGGACATTTTATGAGTCCCACTTCAACAACGTTCGGAGTCATTTTTACAAATTGCAGCATTTAACTCCCATTTCATTTTATATGGTTATAATGTGGTTATATTCATGTAGAAAACAGAGGAAGAAATGATTAGTATAATTAAAGCTAGCAAAATAAACTAGAATAAAAAAACTGTACAGTAGTGCATCCCGTGGATGCAGAGGTTGTTGTTTTATTGCGTCCCTTAACTATAAACTGCATTTTGGGATGCAAAATGCACCCTATATTTTAATCTCTGCGATGGTGACAGAAGCAGGAGGTGTGCGTGCAGCTAGACCACCTGACTGACCTTTCCTTTGCACTGACATTTATCCACAACGAACACAGATTGCGGTTAATCAGAGCGAAGGATGATCTCTCTGTTGTGCCATCAAAACACCTCTCGGGTTCCACAACAACAGATGCCCGTCAACCAACCTCATTAAAAACATCACTGGGAGTGTCCAGATGTCAATCGTTTTTTGGTCTAGAGTTTCAGAAGTACTATCTGAGGTAATGGGTAATTAGTATTCCCCTCTTGCCTAATATTTTAATGTTGAATGATGATTCAACACACACATTCATACACCGATGGCGGAGGAAGCCATGCAAGGCACCAACCAGCACATCAGGAGCAATTTGGGGTTCAGTGTCTTGCTCAAGGATACTTTGACATGTAGACAGGAGGAGCCGGGATTCTAACCACCGACCCATGGATCATTGGACGACCTGCTCTACCTGACCCACAGTCGCACCTTGTAACAATTGTTTTGAAAGGCGCTTTATGAATAAAATGACCTTACCTAACCTAACCTTATACCTTACCTTACAATTTCTGATACAGAGGTTAGTTTTCAGGTCCATGGCACCTTCAAGCACTGACTAACTAAGACAACAGTGTAGGTGAGGACCCACAGGTAAACTGATGCAGTCCAAAGATGTATTAACATAAAACTCACAATAAAGTGTAGCAGGACATGTACGAAGGCATCAGGAATACCCAGTAACATGACTTATAATCTGGCAAGGGAACACGGAACACCTTGACCCATTTAGGCCTGACGTCGAAATTTAAAAAAATGTCTTCTAAATTTTTCTGAAATTTTTTTCTGAAATACCTCATGTTTCTGTATCAGTGGTGCTCAATATTTCATGTCAAGGACCCCAGAAATGATATGTGATTTGGCCGCCGATCCCCGTCTGAAAATATGTAGTTCCAGGGACCCTGCTATTTTTGCTATTTTTGTCCAAAAGTGCCCTCTCTTACAGGATTCCAGCCCCCGCCCCTCTAACGCCAGGGCTCCACCGAACGCGTTGCGTCTCCGTCGCGTGCGTCAAAAAACGCACCGGTTAAATTTGAATGCACGCGTTAATGTCACGCAACGCGGGCAGTGGAGCCACCCTTCATTGATTAAAAAGGGAACATTCCCTGACGGTGACGGAGACGCGACGCTGACGCGCCCGGTGGAGCCCCGGTGTAACACTCTCTGCACAGGGGCAGTGTCAACGTAGGAACACTATAAGTACATGCAAGATGAATAACATCCCATTTAATTTGTATGTTGACAGAAACAGAAGGCCAACAAAACAAACAACAACAAAATGCAAAAGGAAGAATCTCAAATGGGAGATGATGCACATTACACCTGTCAGCCTGGCCCTGTTACTGTGACTTATAGCCACCGTATACCAGCTGTTTGATCAGTGTCGCCCGCAATACAATGTCTCTCTGTCTGTCTTCATCTGTCTTCGACTCACCCTCTCTTGCTTTGAATGTGACCTTAGAGATTAGCGCATTCTGGGCGGGAACCCCTTTTGGTGTTTTAACCCATTTTGACCTGATTCTAAAAATGTCTTCTACATCCTGACAGTTTTCTGAAAAAGCTATGTTTCTATGTCAGTCGTTCTTCGATTTTTCAAAAATAGCAGACCTACAAGCTCGTAGCTATGAGCTTGTAGATCTGCTATTTTTCAATAGCTAAAGCATAACATAATGCTAACACCAAAAGGGGTTCCCGCCCAAAATGGGTTTTAACTAAGCATTATGTTATACTTTAGCTATTGAAAAATAGCAGATCTACAAGCTCGTAGCGCGCCTGTAGGTCTGCTATTTTTTTTTAAATTGTGAAAATGCGGCACAAATCTTATATTCTTTCAGAATTTTTAATTCGACGTCAGGCCTAAATTGGTTAGATAACCTGGTGAACGTCTCCTTGCACACAAAGCTGGCAATAAAATATAAATGGTAAATGGTGCATTTATATAGCGCCTTTATCCAAGGCACTTTACATTGTGCATTACATTCACCCATTCACACACACATTCATACACTGATGGCAGCGGAAACCATGCAAGGTACCAACCTGCACATCAGGAGCAATTAGGGGTTCAGTGTCTTGCTCAAGGACACTTCGACACTAACTCTGGGGGAGCCCAGGTTCGAACTGGCGACCCCTGAGCCACTACCGCCCCTCAAGGTGAAGAGAATAACAAGATTCAGATTGCTTTATTTGTCATTGGGTTTTTCCATCTTGCAAGCAGCTTTAGAAAGAAAAAAATACAAATAAATGATGTTTCTCCTAGCTAAAGACATCAGACATGCATACAGACTAGATAAAGTGCCCCAGTGACCAGGCCAGGTCAAGTTGTGGCCTCCTAGGTGGCGCTATAATAGGCCAATGTGAAAAGGGTGCCATTTCTTCTTATACGCCTTGGATGGCAATTGGATGATTTGAGCAATTTTGAGGCCATTTAATTTGTTGCAAAAATGTGTTTTGCAAAAATCCACATGTTGGTGGTGCTATAACAGGCCAATGTGAAAAGGGTGGGATATATTCCTCAGCCTAGTAGGAAAGTCTGTGAAAGATTTCACCTAAATTGCATGCTGCGTTCATGATTTGATGCTTTTTGTTCAAAACCGGCCAGTCCTGCAAACTTTGAAAGCCAATGTTAGGATGGAATATGAAATATCGGACGGATCGTTGTTCAGATTGTTTTTTTTGTTTTTTTAAGGGCACATTGCTGTCCAGAGGGCAAGGGCAGGTGGTGCTCTAACACCCCCTAGTGTCTATCTGTGCACGCCACTGTCATATGGGACGGATCGGTGGAATGGAGGGAGTTTGATGGCGAGTGAACCAGTGGAATGTCTTTAAAGTTTATTCTTCTTGCAGTTTGTTGGTCCACTGATATTAATCTGCTGCCACCATCTGTTGGTACTTGTTTTCATTACAGCTCGCAAAGCTCGGTTTGATCGGAAATTAGTTGTTTCTATTGCTTCCTGTCTCTTCCTCCTCCCTTTCATCTCTTCTGCATGTTTTTCTGCCTTTGTCTCAGACTTTGTATCCGCCCCATGATTGCCTTCCTTTCACTCCTTTAACACTTCCTCAAAATAGCTAGTGGCATAAATGACCTCATGACAATAATGGGTCAGCATAATGCTTCACTTCCTTGTCTCCACCAGAGATCAAATCCTATCCCTTTTTCGACCCGCATCGAAATTAAAAAAATGTCTTCAAAATCCTGACAGTTTTCTGAAAAACCTAATGTTTCTATATCAGTGGTTCTCAATATTTCATGTCAAGGACCCCAAGAATTATATGTAATATGCCTCCGCCCCCCCATCTGAAAATATGTTGTTCCAGGGACCAGAATCAAAGATTTAAGTTAAATATGTCACTCTGTAATAATATATATTCAAAGATTTGAGGCATATTTTCAAGATTTTTCAAAAATAGCAGACCTACAAGCTCGTAGCGCGGCACTTGGTGCCGCGCTACGAGCTTGTAGATCTGCTATTTTTCAATAGCTAAAGTATAACATAATGCTTAAAAAACCAAAAGGGGTTCCCCGTCCTGAATGGGCAATTAATGGCAGAGGGAGCAACGGCCAAGGCTAAATCTAAAATTGCCTCCACTTAATTCAACTCTATACTTATTTGACCAGATCCATGAGGAGAGCAGAGTCTCTTATTTTGTTTCTCAATCCATAAATGAGATCAATGTGATGCAAAAAGGATACATCAGCTTTTAGCACCTGTTTCTCATCGTGTTCTCCTGAGAAATAGACTTTTAGTAAATGTAGCCGAATTGTTGCATCTCAAACTTAGCTCAGAGTGAGAGCTCAACATAATCTCATTTAGATCTCTCTTGTTACTGAGAAGTGAGAACATATACTTAAAACATTACATTACATTACAATAACAACTTTAATGTAGTACAGTACTGTAAACTACTTTACAGTACCTAAAGTACTGTAACTGTACTACATTAACATTACTTTATTGATCTTTATTATAGACTGTATTATCTATAGGCCATTCAGTGGCCTTGTGGTTAGAGTGTCTGCCCTGAAACACTGTGTGAAAAGAGGAGTTAACGGGAAATGGATATGGGCACTAGATTTGCCCGTAAACCTCAGGTTTAGCAGCATATACAGTTAATATACGGTAATATACAGGTGTGATGGTACAATACGGGAGTTTACCGGAGTTTGTTTTGTTTGTTTAACGGGAGTTTCCTGTAATATACCTGTAATATTCCATGCTTTTTGCGCAGTGAAACTTGCATGGAGGTCGGGGTTCGATCCCCGGCCGGGTCATACCAAAGACTGTAAAAATGGGACCGAATGCTTCCCTGCTTGCATGGGACATCAAAGGGTTGGATTGAGGGGGTCAAATCAACTAATGAAATGATTCCCCAGCGTGGCGCGGCTGCAGCTCACCGTGAATTTGATTAGAATCAAATTATTCACAGTGATAATAAACGGATTAATTTATAACATACTTCATTGGAGGAGAGGTGTTTATGACTCAGATAGAGCTGGATGCTTTAAGAACTTTGCATTTCTCATTCGCCTCATCACACAGAACAGGAACCCTTAACCCATTCTGGGCAGGAACCCCTTTTGGTGTTTTATCTAAGCATTATGTTATACTTTAGCTATTGAAAAATAGCAGATCTACAAGCTCATAGCGCGCCACCGAGTGGCGCGCTATGAGCTTGTAGGTCTGCTATTTTTGAAAAAAAAACGTAAAAATGCGGCACAAATCTTTGAATATATATTCTTTCAGAGCGAACGTTTTTTTTATTTCAACGTCAGGCCAACATCAGGCCTTACTTTTATTTCAACGTCAGGCCAACATCAGGCCTTACTTTTATTTCAACGTCAGGCCAACATCAGGCCTGACTTTGCAGTAATTATGATATATATGCAGGTATCCCAATTAAAAAGTGAGCGACAATAGACCTGATTTCAGAAGATATTAATATCTTCATAAGACTCATATTGGTCAGAATCTGTGGATCATTGGATGAAACATTGGGGAAATGATACAGCCATTATAGCCAAACATGTGTTGTACATGCAGTGCTTAACCCATTTCCACCTGAAACCAGATTCTACAAATGTCTTCGAAATCACGATAGTTTTCAGAAAAACGTATGTTTCTATGTCAGTTGTTCTCAAACTATTTCATGTCAAGGACCCCCAGGAATTATATGTAATTGGCCGCCGACCCCCATCTGAAAACATGTTGTTCCAGGGACCTCCCCCAGAAGCAAAGATGCGAGTTAAAAAGCTCTGAAAGAATATATATTCAAAGATTTGCACGTGTTGTACACTGTACACGCCTGTACAGTATGGCCACCACAGGCATCCTATATAAGGCCAATATTTTCTAGATTTCATAGTACGTTTTAACAGCGGGAGACCTTAGAGACCAACGGCGAGCATCGCTTGAATTTCATTGGCTATCGCCCAAGTCGCCCAAGTCGCCCAAAATATTAATTATTTGTATCTTTTCGCCCGACGTTCCTCCGCCCACTTTTCGACCATCACCTGTTCGCCTCTATCGCCTCTATCGCCAGTAGTCGCCGAGTCCCATTGACAAATAATGCCAAATTTGTTTGGCTGTCGCCCGCTGTTAAAACGTACTGTTATGCTTTAAGTAGCATGTGCCGTGTCTAACTAGGGGGTTTTCATGATGCTGAATCCATTCCAAGCATTCGTTTTGTGCAAAAACACGTGTTTGGCCATAGCAACTTGCCCAAATGTGCTGACCTCATCACATTTGTCATGATGGCTATGGCCTTTTTAGCCCAAAGAGGTTTTTTTGTGCAAAACTAATGCTTGGAATGGATTCAGACTCATGAAAACCCCCTAGTTAGACACGTCACATGCTACTTAAAGCATGAGAAAGTATTTGCCTTATATAGGATGTCTATGGTGGCCAGACTGTACAGGCCATTTTCAACACTTTCCCCTCAGACAATTCCAGGCAACTTTTGTTTCTGTTATTCAGGATATATGGAAGATGCAAAATAAGCTGAGTTTCATTTTTTTTGCAATTAGTTTGAGGTCAAATGACATTATTACTGGACTATAAAGCTGAACAGATGAGTTGCATGCAGCAAAATCCTGCTAATTTGGAAGTGCAGTCAACACAGCATGGCAGGACGGGCACGGTAATGGACTGCAGGGTGATTCAATCATTACCGATCAAATGATCACTTTTAATTTCCCTCAAGAGCAGTTTGCTTCGCTCAGGACAACATCACATTAGCAATATCTGAGTAACTTGTGTAAGAAAAAGTCTTTGTCCTTGTGTGGAAGTAGTCAAACAACACATCTACAGCACCTCCAACAGACCAACAAGACCAACATCTACAGCACCTCCAACAGACCAACAAGACCAACACATCTACAGCACCTCCAACAGACCAACAAGACCAACATCTACAGCACCTCCAACAGACCAACAAGACCAACACATCTACAGCACCTCCAACAGACCAACAAGACCAACACATCTACAGCACCTCAAACAGACCAACAAGAACACATCTACAGCACCTCCAACAGACCAACAAGACCAACACATCTACAGCACCTCAAACAGACCAACAAGAACACATCTACAGCACCTCCAACAGACCAACAAGACCAACACATCTACTGCACCTCCAACAGACCAACAAGAACACATCTACAGCACCTCCAACAGACCAACAAGAACACATCTACTGCACCTCCAACAGACCAACAAGAACACATCTACAGCACCTCCAACAGACCAACAAGAACACATCTACAGCACCTCCAACAGACCAACAAGAACACATCTACTGCACCTCCAACAGACCAACAAGAACACATCTACAGCACCTCCAACAGACCAACAAGAACACATCTACTGCACCTCCAACAGACCAACAAGAACACATCTACAGCACCTCCAACAGACCAACAAGAACACATCTACAGCACCTCAAACAGCACCTCAAACAACACATCTACAGCACCTCCAACAGACCAACAAATCTACAGCACCTCCAACAGACCAACAAGACCAACACATCTACAGCACCTCCAACAGACCAACAAGACCAACACATCTACAGCACCTCCAACAGACCAACAAGACCAACACATCTACAGCACCTCCAACAGACCAACAAGACCAACACATCTACAGCACCTCCAACAGACCAACAAGACCAACAACACATCTACAGCACCTCCAACAGACCAACAAGACCAACACATCTACAGCACCTCCAACAGACCAACAAGAACACATCTACAGCACCTCCAACAGACCACCAACACATCTACAGCACCTCCAACAGACCAACAAGAACAACACATCTACAGCACCTCCAACAGACCAACAAGACCAACAACACATCTACAGCACCTCCAACAGACCAACAAGACAAACAACACATCTACAGCACCTCCAACAGACCAACAAGAACACATCTACAGCACCTCCAACAGACCAACAAGAACACTTTACTTTTCCCCCCATACATTGTCCATATGCATGCAGTTTGCATGTTCTCCCCGTGTCCCCTAGGGTAGGTACCCTCACATGTTCTCCCCGTGTCCCCTAGGGTAGGTACCCTCACATGTTCTCCCCGTGTCCCCTAGGGTAGGTACCCTCACATGTTCTCCCCGTGTCCCCTAGGGTAGGTACCCTCACATGTTCTCCCCGTGTCCCCTAGGGTAGGTACCCTCACATGTTCTCCCCGTGTCCCCTAGGGTAGGTACCCTCACATGTTCTCCCCGTGTCCCCTAGGGTAGGTACCCTCACATGTTCTCCCCGTGTCCCCTAGGGTAGGTACCCTCACATGTTCTCCCCGTGTCCCCTAGGGTAGGTACCCTCACATGTTCTCCCCGTGTCCCCTAGGGTAGGTACCCTCACATGTTCTCCCCGTGTCCCCTAGGGTAGGTACCCTCACATGTTCTCCCCGTGTCCCCTAGGGTAGGTACCCTCACAGGTTCTCCCCGTGTCCCCTAGGGTAGGTACCCTCACAGGTTCTTGGAGTGAAGCTCTACTTCTCCAACTGACTTGATTTAAAAATATGGTTCTAAAATATAAAATATATTTTTTTTAAATATATTTTTTCTAAGCTTCAAAAGGTGGCCTCCTGCGTGGAACTAATCCAACCTGGTACATATGTTGTTGCATGCATTTCTTAGCCGTAGTTTCCTTTGTTGTTTTTCATGATTGTTCTTCATCATTTTTTTCTTGTTTCACACAAAAGGAAAAACATTGTAAATGCAAAAGCCCACAGACCTAGTAGGATTTGTGAGATCTTTATTTTGATGTACTGGTGAAATGAGTATAAATAAATATATATATATATATATATATGTATGTTTTTTAAATTGGTTTTAAATTGTTTTTAATTGTTGCACAACAGTTTATTTTCACATCATTGTCTGGGTCCCCACCCACTCACTCAGGGGTGACGAGTCACACCTGTAGTGATGGGAGGGGCACCAAAATGTGGTGTTTTGATTGGTTGATGGGGGCACTCCCTGAATATAAAAGTACAAACTTTTGTGTATGTTCACATGACCTGATGAAGATCGGATAGATCGAAACGTTGTCATTTTCAATAAAGAACGTCTTTCTTATACCCATGGTGTGCGGGCTCCATCCATATCCTACCCTCACAGGTTCTCCCCGTGTCCCCTAGGGTAGGTACCCTCACATGTTCTCCCCGTGTCCCCTAGGGTAGGTACCCTCACAGGTTCTCCCCGTGTCCCCTAGGGTAGGTACCCTCACAGGTTCTCCCTGTGTCCCCTAGGGTAGGTACCCTCACAGGTTCTCCCCGTGTCCCCTATGGTAGGTACCCTCACATGTTCTCCCCGTGTCCCCTAGGGTAGGTACCCTCACATGTTCTCCCCGTGTCCCCTAGGGTAGGTACCCTCACATGTTCTCCCCGTGTCCCCTAGGGTAGGTACCCTCACATGTTCTCACCGTGTCCTCTAGGGTAGGTACCCTCACAAAAAACATGCAGTAATCCTGGTCTCTAAACTGCCTCCCCCTGGCCAGCCGGGGCGCCTGATGGAGTGTGTAACCAACATTTGAAGTGAACGGAGCTCCTGACCTCTGTCTAGTTGAGTAAGTAGCATTATTTTGTATTTTAGCAAACTGCTGGTAGTGGTACTCTAAGTGCTTTTGTATTAGTATTATATTATTAGCTTGTGTGGTAGTCTGTAGTTTATAGTTGTATTGTTTGTGTTCAAGCAGTAGGCTAGTGGCACTTTGGACTAGTGTAATTAGTTTCACCCTGTAATAGGCCACTTGATAAGTAGTATAGCCCACTTGATTTCCTTGTGAAGTGTGAAGTGTGTGGTTTAGCCAGCACTCCTGGCAGACGATTAGCAATCAGTTGGAGTGGCCTTATACCACCAGCTGAAAGCGTCAGCTTTTAAGCGGCGGCCAGCAAACGAAGGCCAGGCGAACAAAGGCGACAGGCGACTTTGTCAAAGTCCGACTTCGTCACTGAACGATAAGCTGTAGCATTGATTAGTGACATATATAGTAGTGTGATAGATATAGTAGTGTATTGTAGTATATGTTTAGTGATCTACAATGTGTTTTCTTCCTATTCCTGTCCACTCTTCTTCCTGGCGGTCGCACAAACACTGGGTTACACCCAGATGTCGCGACACAACTACTCTCATCTATCCTACTCTTTCAACTCACGTCGAGCAAGTGGTAACGGGAGGGCTTTGGAATTGCCACTCGGCTGTGGTGGAAGGCAAATCTGCTTTCATCTCAGCCTACGCATCCTTGCTCTCCCTTAACTTCCTTGCTCTGACTGAGACCTGGATCAGACCAGAAAACACTGCTACGCCCGCGGCTCTGTCAGATGTGTACTCTTTCTCTCACACTCCCAGAGCCGTGCGGACAGGTGGTGGGGTTGGTCTGCTAATTTCCAGAAAATGGAAATACTCTCCTGTTTCACTGTCACAATTCTCTCCTACCTCATTTGAATTTCATGTGGTCACTGTTTCTCATCCAGTCAAGCTCACCATTGCAGTTGTTTATCGCCCACCGGGCCCTGCTGGTGGCTTCCTGGAGGAGCTGGACCATCTAGTCTCCCACTTCCCTGTCGATGGCTCTGGATTCATCCTTCTGGGTGACTTCAACCTCCCGACTGAGAAGCAGCTAGACCCACTACTTTCGTTTCTCGCCGCCTTTGACCTAGTTATTTCCCCATCTCCTCCTACCCATGAGGCGGGCAACCAACTGGACCTGATCTTCACCAGAGGCTGCTCTATTGCTAACCTGTCTGTCACTCCTCTTTCCAGTGAAAAGGGTAAGAAACTCTCTGATCACTACTTCATGTCCTACTCTCTCTCTCTCTCCTCTCCCCCCTCACAGCCCCTCCCTACCCACATGATTTCCTCACGTCACAATCTTCGCTCACTTTCCTCCACTGATCTTTCCTCTTCTGTTCTCTCTGCTCTCCCTGCCCCTGAATCCTTTGCTCTTCTATCCCCTGATACCGCCACAGATCTTCTTTTCTCTACTCTATCCTCTTCTCTCGACCATCTCTGTCCCCTCACCACCAGGCCTGCACGCCAAACTCCACCTGCCCCCTGGTTGTCGGACTCAGTGCGGACTGAGAGACGGAGCCTGAGAGCGGCTGAGCGCAAATGGAGAAATGGCAACCTCCCGGAGGACCTTCTCACCTTCCAATCTCTCATTTCTACTTTTTCCTCCTCTCTATCAGCTGCTAAAGCTGCTTTTTTCTGCACTAAAATTCAGGCTTCTGCTTCCAACCCTAAAAAACTCTTTGAAACTTTCTCCTCTCTCCTACAACCACCACCCCCTCCTCCCTCCTCGTCCCTCCTCCCTGACGATTTCGCCAACTTCTTTGACAAGAAGGTGAACGATATCCGATCCTCCTTCCCTCCTCCCCCGGCTGGTGCCCTGCGCACTACCCACACC
This sequence comes from Electrona antarctica, assembly GCF_951216825.1. Lineage (NCBI taxonomy): Eukaryota > Metazoa > Chordata > Actinopteri > Myctophiformes > Myctophidae > Electrona > Electrona antarctica. Next base: position 545,262 of record NC_136807.1, read on the forward strand.
CGTCTGCCTGCCACCCCCCCCTCTCTACCTTCATCTACTCCTCTTCCCCCCCCCATCCCCTCTCTATCCCACTTCTCTCCCCTCTCCCCTAACGAGGTCCTTCTCCTTGTTACCTCTAGTCGCCCCACCTCATGCTCTCTGGACCCGGTCCCATCCACTCTGTTGCAGTCTATTGCACCTGAACTTCTTCCCTTCTTAACCCACCTTATTAACACCTCTCTGACATCTGGCTACTTTCCCTCTACTTTCAAGACTGCCAGAGTCACCCCCCTCCTGAAGAAACCGACACTTGACCCCTCTGAGATCAAGAACTACAGACCGGTTTCCCTTCTATCCTTCCTATCTAAAACTCTCGAACGTGCTGTCTTTAAACAACTGTCCTCCTATCCCCACCAGAACAACCTCCTGGACTCCAACCAGTCTGGTTTCAAAGTGGGTCACTCGACAGAGACTGCCCTGCTGGCAGTGACGGAGTCGCTCCATGCCGCTAGAGCGAACTCTCTCTCCTCCGTCCTGATACTCCTGGACCTGTCTGCAGCGTTCGACACGGTGAACCATCAGATCCTCCTCTCCACCCTCGAGGGGATGGGTGTCTCAGGCTCTGCACTCTCCCTGTTTGCATCCTACCTGACGGGTCGCTCCTACCAGGTGATGCTGAGAGGGTCTGTGTCAGAACCACACAGGCTCACAACTGGGGTTCCCCAAGGCTCGGTTCTGGGTCCTCTTCTTTTCTCTCTCTACACTACATCTCTGGGTGCTGTCATCCACTCCCATGGCTTTTCCTACCACTGCTATGCCGATGACACCCAGCTGATCCTCTCATTCCCCCCCTCTGATACCCAAGTGGAGGCACGCATTGCTGCTTGTCTGGCTGACATCTCGGCGTGGATGTCGACAAACCACCTGAAGCTCAACCTGGACAAGACCGAGCTGATGTTCCTCCCGGGGAAGGGCTGTCCGCACCGAGACATGGCCATCACCATTGATAATACTGTGGTGACCTCAACTCGGACTGCGAAAAATCTGGGTGTGACCCTGGACGATCAACTGACGTTCTCGGCAAACATCGCATCAGTGACAAGGTCCTGCAGATTCCTCCTCTACAACATCAGGAGGATTCGCCCCTTCCTCACGGAGAAGGCAGCCCAGGTGCTCATCCAGGCTCTCGTCATCTCCCGCCTGGACTACTGCAACTCCCTCCTTGCTGGTGCTCCGGCATCTGCCATCAGACCTCTGGAGCTTGTTCAGAAAGCTGCGGCTCGTCTGGTGTTCAACCGCCCCAAGTTCTCCCACACAACCATCCTTCTCCGTTCTCTACACTGGCTCCCCGTAGCGGCCCGCATCCAGTTCAAAACCCTGGTGTTAGCCTATAGGGCAGTGAAAGGAACAGCTCCTTCCTACCTCCGGGCTATGGTCGATGCCTACACCCCTGTCCGACCACTTCGGCCTGCCACCTCGGGGCGACTGATTGCCTCGTCACTCAAGGGTCCTTCTGGCCGATCCACACGGTCACGACTCTTTTCTGTTCTGGCCCCACAGTGGTGGAATGAACTCCCCACTGATGTTAGGACAGCAGAGTCACTGCCCATATTTCGCCGCAGGTTGAAAACCCACCTCTTCAGGAAACACTACCCTTCCTCTCTGCCTGACCTACTTGTTGTTAACTAGTTGTACGAACGCTTGTTTTCTATTGTTGTATTGTTTATTGGATCTTGTTTAGTCGATACACTTAATTGTTTTAGCTCATGCTCATTTGATTTAGCTATTTTGTCTCATCTGGTTAAGGAAATAGGTAGCTGATATATTGCACTTTTACCTTAGCGCTAGGTATACTCTTGGTTGCTTGTTTTTGCAGAAAATGCACTAAAGACTTCTGGTGATTAGTAGTTTTTGTTCCCTACCTATGTTGAATACACTTATTGTAAGTCGCTTTGGATAAAAGCGTCTGCTAAATGACTGTAATGTAATGTAATGTAATGTAATGGAGGGGAAAGGAACTGGTCGGAATAACGTGTTCCTTCCACGCGCTACGTCCAACCAGGGAAACTCCCCCCTGTCAGGTGAAAAGAAACGGCTTGGACTCCTCATGCATAGAAGGAAGCATGAGGTTAGTCCGCTGCCCCCCCAGGTTGGCAGAGGAAGTGTAGCGCCCAGGATTACATAAGATAATTGACACTGGGTGAAAAAAAGGGTTGCAAAATCGTGGGATAAAAATAAAGAAAATATTGTTTTTACAGAAATACTGCCCATCTCTGTTCAGGGTTAGATGGTTTAAAAGCATGCCAAAATAATGGTTTTCCCGGTTGAGGTACGCATACCAAAGTGAATCAGACAAGCATATATATATATATATATATATATATATATATATATGCACGACTCTAGGGTGCTGAAGAGAGCAAGGAAGATCATGGCCGACTCCTCCCATGGCCACGGCCTCCTCACCCTGCTCCCCTCTGGGAGAAGACTGCGGCTGCCGAAGGCTACGAAAGCCCGCCACAGACAAAGTTTTTTCCCCTCAGCTGCCAGGCTGCTCAATGACTCTGGCTTCCCTTCCACCCCTGCCTCCTAGTGACACCGGCACAATGACTCTGGCTTCCCTTCCACCCCTGCCTCCTAGTGACTCCGGCACTTTAATCACCGGCAACATTTGATGCACTATGAACTACTGCCCTGCACTTTATATTTATTTCCCTGCACGGTGTTGTCTTTTGTCTGTTTATTTGTGAAAAAAGAATTGAATGCACTCATGTTATGTCCTATGTGTGTACGGTATACACAAATGGCAAAATAAAGGTATCTGAATCTGAATCTAGTATAATGTTGGAGACGTCTATACCTGGTCCTGCAAGTGCACTCAATCTGCCAACTAAAGTGTGCTGCAAATAGCAACGCATGGACTCACTGGAGTAGACACTAGACACGCACCTATAATTGCAGCTTGTGGTGATGATTTTCAAAGGTCATACTTATACTTCCCTTCTCCAACGACACCTCCCGCAGTCTCTTACCCTCTGGAAATGGCCAAGCGTACGTCTCAATTCACCAGACGGGAAAGTTAACGGGAAATTATATGGGCACTAGATTTGCCCGTAAACCTCAAGTTTAGCAGCATATGCAGTTAATATACGGTAATATACAGGTGTGATGGTACAATTCGGGAGTTTAACAGAGTTTGTTGGAAAGTTTAACGGGAGTTTCCTGTAATATACACATCCGTATTCCATGCTTTTTGCGCAGTGTGTGTCATATTATCTCTCAGCAGGGATGGACGTGCACACACACACACACAATGTGGCAGCGGTGGCCGAACGGATTGCGGAGCGGTCTTGATACCGGAAGGTCGCCAGTTCGAATCAGCGGTCCGACACGTTAAAATTACCACCGCTGAAGTGCCCTTGAACAAGGCATTGAACCACTACGATGAAATGTTCTATGAGCAGGGCCTGGCTGGAAACAAGTTCTTGAGCTTAGCCCAGATACCCTGGGTAAATATAGTAATCATTTCATTTCATTTCACATAGACATCAAAGGGGGCTTCAGCCCCTGCCCTTTTACCCGTCTGTAAAACAACTGCCCTCTCCAGACCACGAATGCAGCATTTACTACATGGTGAAAGAAATGCAAATGCCCTCCTCTCCTTTCAATGCCATCCAGCATTCAGGAGAATTGCTTTTTTCCCCCTGAAGTCTCCTGAACTTGAACGCAAAATTTTGCGTTGAACAAATTTGTTTAGAAATCCATGTCGTTACACACCACATCTCCACTAGCTAAAGAGTGCTGGGTTGCGCCCCCTGCTATTTTCACTATTTTTGTCCAAAAGTGCCCTCTTACGGGTGCCCTCTTTCAGCCCCTGTCTCTCTAACACTCTCTGCATGTCTCTGCATGTCTCTGCATGTCTCTCAGGATTGTTGCACGAGTATATATTCCTGTATATGTGTTGTTTTTATTGTGGGTTTTAGTGCAATATGTGATCTTGTTCAGTATACTTTTAGTTTAACCCATTTTGGGCGGGAACCCCTTTTGGTGTTTTAAGCATCATGTTATACTTGAGCTATTGAAGAATAGCAGATCTACAAGCTCATAGCTTGTAGGTCTGCTATTTTTGAAAAATCACGAAATTGTGGTGCAAATCTTTGAATATGTATTCTTTCAGAGCGAACGTTTTTGACTCAAATCTTTGCTTCCGGGGGGGTCGCTGGAACAACATATTTTCAGATGGGGGATCGGCCAAATACATACAATTCTGGGGGTCCTTGACATGAAATTGTTTGAGAACCACTGACATAGAAACAGGTCAGGATTTAGAAGACATTTGTATAATCTTTGTAGGTCTAATTGGGCTAACGCAGCCTTTTTATGGTTGATTATGTGTAATGTGAGCGTGTGTCACGGTGTGAGAAATGTCTTTTATTGTTCATGTCGTCTCGAATAATGGTAGGAAACAGGCAAACGGATGTGCAGTGGAACACGTACACGGCTGATGAACAGTTAATACATGTCAGAATCATTGGAGAGATTGAAGTGTGAAAAAAATAGACGATGACGCAGTTGCTGAGATTGGAACCTGTTATCCTTCTAAGAGGTTCATGTTCGTGTGTGTGTGTGTGTGTGTGTGTGTGTATGTGTGTGTGTGTGTGTGTGTGTGTGTGCGTGTGTGTGCGTGTGTGTGTGTGCGTGCGTGCGTGCGTGCGTGCGTGCGTGCGTGCGTGCGTGCGTGCGTGCGTGCGTGCGCCAACGTGTTGACGCAACATCGAGAGAATAATAATTCAAAGATATGTTTGCCGAGAGAAAAAAGCGCTGTAAAGATATAATTCATAATGGAAAATTAAAGGACGACTTCACCACTTTCTTCCTGCCCCATTTCAGAACGACGAGGGAACCATTAATTTTTTCCCATAGACGTTTCAAATAGTATTAATTTAAAGACCTTTAAAGCCTCATAAAAGTACCAGCACATCTCAGTGTGTCTGTCCCTCATTACAGTACCAGCACGTCTCAGTGTGTCTGTCCCTCATTACAGTACCAGCACATCTCAGTGTGTCTGTCTGTCCCTCATTACAGTACCAGCACATCTCAGTGTGTCTGTCCCTCATTACAGTACCAGCACATCTCAGTGTGTCTGTCCCTCATTACAGTACCAGCACGTCTCAGTGTGTCTGTCTGTCCCTCATTACAGTACCAGCACATCTCAGTGTGTCTGTCTGTCCCTCATTACAGTACCAGCACGTCTCAGTGTGTCTGTCCCTCATTACAGTACCAGGACGTCTCAGTGTGTCTGTCTGTCCCTCATTACAGTACCAGCACATCTCAGTGTCTGTCTGTCCCTCATTACAGTACCAGCACGTCTCAGTGTGTCTGTCCCTCATTACAGTACCAGGACGTCTCAGTGTGTCTGTCTGTCCCTCATTACAGTACCAGCACATCTCAGTGTCTGTCTGTCCCTCATTACAGTACCAGCACGTCTCAGTGTGTCTGTCCCTCATTACAGTACCAGGACGTCTCAGTGTGTCTGTCCCTCATTACAGTACCAGGACGTCTCAGTGTGTCTGTCCCTCATTACAGTACCAGCACATCTCAGTGTGTCTGTCCCTCATTACAGTACCAGGACGTCTCAGTGTGTCTGTCCCTCATTACAGTACCAGGACGTCTCAGTGTGTCTGTCCCTCATTACAGTACCAGGACGTCTCAGTGTGTCTGTCCCTCATTACAGTACCAGCACGTCTCAGTGTCCGTCTGTCCCTCATTACAGTACCAGGACGTCTCAGTGTCTGACTGTCCCTCATTACAGTACCAGGACGTCTCAGTGTCTGTCTGTCCCTCATTACAGTACCAGCACGTCTCAGTGTGTCTGTCCCTCATTACAGTACCAGGACGTCACAGTGTGTCTGTCCCTCATTACAGTACCAGCACGTCTCAGTGTCCGTCTGTCCCTCATTACAGTACCAGCACGTCTCAGTGTGTCTGTCCCTCATTACAGTACCAGGACGTCTCAGTGTCTGTCTGTCCCTCATTACAGTACCAGCACGTCTCAGTGTGTCTGTCCCTCATTACAGTACCAGGACGTCTCAGTGTCTGTCTGTCCCTCATTACAGTACCAGGACGTCTCAGTGTCTGTCTGTCCCTCATTACAGTACCAGGACGTCTCAGTGTGTCTGTCCCTCATTACAGTACCAGGACGTCTCAGTGTGTCTGTCTCTCATTACAGTACCAGGACGTCTCAGTGTGTCTGTCCCTCATTACAGTACCAGCACGTCTCAGTGTGTCTGTCCCTCATTACAGTACCAGCACGTCTCAGTGTGTCTGTCCCTCATTACAGTACCAGCACGTCTCAGTGTCTGTCTGTCCCTCATTACAGTACCAGCACGTCTCAGTGTCTGTCCCTCATTACAGTACCAGGACGTCTCAGTGTGTCTGTCTGTCTGTTCCTCATTACAGTACCAGCACGTCTCAGTGTCCGTCTGTCCCTCACCTGCCTCGACAACTCATCACAAGCTATTACTTCTCACTATAGAGTTCCCTTGAGTCTCTTGTTATCTCCATCTCTCAGTTTTCTCCCTCTCGGCCTGTCACTGACCCCATGATCCCCATCATATCTCATCACTGCAATAAGCTTTTTCTCTCTTTAGATTCTGAAAAGCTTTCAGAGTTCCAGAAGCATCTCCCCTTTAATCTCTCCTCCCTTCAATTATTTAATCTGTTGCCGTCCTGTCTGTCTGTCTGTCTACCATCTCCGCTTGTTATGTAAGCCCTGGTGACGCACGCACGGTACCGTGGTACTACCGTGTGGTGGCCTGGTACCGCGCCACCGCATGGCACGGTACCGTGGTACCACGCCATGTGGTGGCCTGGTACCGCGCCACCGCATGGCGCGGTACCGTGGTACCACGCCATGCGGTGCCGTGGGTACCGCGGTGGCGTTAATGAATGTTCCGAGTGCGCCGACGTCCTCATCAGATTATACCGAAGTGCCGCCATGCCACGGAGCATCAACCCTGTCAACAACTCTCTCTCTCTCTCTCTCTCTCTCTCTCTCTCTCTCTCTCTCTCTCTCTCTCTCTCTCTCTCTCTCTCTCTCTCTCTCTCTCTCTCTCTGACACCCTCCCTCGCTTCTCTCTCTCTCTCTCTCTCTCTCTCTCTCTCTCTCTCTCTCTCTCTCTGACACCCTCCCTCGCTTCTCTCTCTCTCTCTCTCTCTCTCTCTCTCTCTGACACCCTCCCTCGCCTCTCTCTCTCTCTCTCTCTCTCTCTCTCTCTCTCTCTCTCTCTCTCTCTCTCTCTCTCTCTCTCTCTCTCTCTCTCTCTCTCTCTCTCTCTCTCTCTGCCACCCTCCCTCGCTTCTCTCTGTCTCTCTGTCTCTGCCACCCTCTCTCTCTCTCTCTGACACCCTCCCTCGCTTCTCTCTCTCTCTCTCTCTCTCTCTCTCTCTCTCTCTCTCTGCCACCCTCCCTCGCTTCTCTCTGTCTCTCTCTCTCTGCCACCCTCTCTCTCTCTCTCTGTCTCTCTGTCTCTCTGCCACCCTCTCTGTCTCTCTGCCACCCTCTCTCTCTCTCTCTCTCTCTCTCTGCCTCTCTCTCTCTCTCTGCCACCCTCTGTCTCTCTCTCTCTCGCTTCTCTCTCTCTGCCTCTCTCTGCCTCTCTCTCTCTCTCTCTCCCTGTCCTCCTCTCTCTGTCCCCATACTCTCCCTTATGTTACTCTTTCATTATCTTTTTTATTTATTGCTTATTTTGTCAATCTCAGTCTGCAATACACCTCGCTTGCTTCTCTCCTTCTCTCTTTGTCCTGTTTTGAGACAGTTTTTCTGCTCTTCCACAACTTGCGCCAGGTGACCTTCTCCAGGTGCCTATAGGTTCTGGTTCAGGTGCCTATAGGTTCTGGTTCAGGTGCCTATAGGTTCTAGTTCAGGTGCCTATAGGTTCTGGTGACCTTCAGGTGCCTATAGGTTCTGGTGACCTTCTCCAGGTGCCTATAGGTTCTGGTGCCTATAGGTTCTGGTGACCTTCTCCAGGTGCCTATAGGTTCTGGTGACCTTCTCCAGGTGCCTATAGGTTCTGGTGACCTTCTCCAGGTGCCTATAGGTTCTGGTTCTGGTGCCTATAGGTTCTGGTGACCTTCTCCAGGTGCCTATAGGTTCTGGTGACCTTCTCCAGGTGCCTATAGGTTCTGGTGACCTTCAGGTGCCTATAGGTTCTGGTGCCTATAGGTTCTGGTGACCTTCTCCAGGTGCCTATAGGTTCTGGTGACCTTCTCCAGGTGCCTATAGGTTCTGGTGACCTTCTCCAGGTGCCTATAGGTTCTGGTGACCTTCTCCAGGTGCCTATAGGTTCTGGTGCCTATAGGTTCTGGTGACCTTCTCCAGGTAGGTTCTGGTGCCTATAGGTTCTGGTGATCTTCTCCAGGTGCCTATAGGTTCTGGTGACCTTCAGGTGCCTATAGGTTCAGGTGGCCTTCAGGTGCCTATAGGTTCAGGTGGCCTTCAGGTGCCTATAGGTTCTGGTGACCTTCAGGTGCCTATAGGTTCTGGTGACCTTCAGGTGCCTATAGGTTCTGGTGACCTTCAGGTGCCTATAGGTTCTGGTGACCTTCAGGTGCCTATAGGTTCTGGTGACCTTCTCCAGGTGCCTATAGGTTCTGGTGACCTTCAGGTGCCTATAGGTTCTGGTGACCTTCAGGTGCCTATAGGTTCTAGTTCAGGTGCCTATAGGTTCTGGTGACCTTCTCCAGGTGCCTATAGGTTCTGGTGACCTTCTCCAGGTGCCTATAGGTTCTGGTGACCTTCTCCAGGTGCCTATAGGTTCTGGTGACCTTCTCCAGGTGCCTATAGGTTCTGGTGACCTTCTCCAGGTGCCTATAGGTTCTGGTGACCTTCTCCAGGTGCCTATAGGTTCTGGTGACCTTCAGGTGCCTATAGGTTCTAGTTCAGGTGCCTATAGGTTCTGGTGACCTTCTCCAGGTGCCTATAGGTTCTGGTGACCTTCTCCTCAGGTGCCTATAGGTTCTGGTGACCTTCAGGTGCCTATAGGTTCTGGTGACCTTCTCCTCAGGTGCCTATAGGTTCAGGTGACCTTCAGGTGCCTATAGGTTCAGGTGACCTTCAGGTGCCTATAGGTTCTGGTGACCTTCAGGTGCCTATAGGTTCTGGTGACCTTCTCCTCAGGTGCCTATAGGTTCAGGTGACCTTCAGGTGCCTATAGGTTCTGGTGACCTTCAGGTGCCTATAGGTTCTGGTGACCTTCTCCTCAGGTGCCTATAGGTTCTGGTGACCTTCAGGTGCCTATAGGTTCTGGTGACCTTCTCCAGGTGCCTATAGGTTCAGGTGACCTTCAGGTGCCTATAGGTTCAGGTGACCTTCAGGTGCCTATAGGTTCTGGTGACCTTCTCCAGGTGCCTATAGGTTCAGGTGACCTTCAGGTGCCTATAGGTTCTGGTGACCTTCAGGTGCCTATAGGTTCAGGTGACCTTCAGGTGCCTATAGGTTCTGGTGACCTTCAGGTGCCTATAGGTTCTGGTGACCTTCTCCAGGTGCCTATAGGTTCAGGTGACCTCCAGGTGCCTATAGGTTCTGGTGACCTTCTCCAGGTGCCTATAGGTTCTGGTGACCTTCAGGTGCCTATATGTTCAGGTGACCTCCAGGTGCCTATAGGTTCTGGTGACCTTCAGGTGCCTATATGTTCAGGTGACCTTCAGGTGCCTATAGGTTCTGGTGACCTTTCAGGTGCCTATAGGTTCTGGTGACCTTCTCCAGGTGCCTCTCTCTCTCTCTCTCTCTCTCTCTCCCTGTCCTCCTCTCTCTGTCCCCATACTCTCCCTTATGTTACTCTTTCATTATCTTTTTTATTTATTGCTTATTTTGTCAATCTCAGTCTGCAATACACCTCGCTTGCTTCTCTCCTTCTCTCTTTGTCCTGTTTTGAGACAGTTTTTCTGCTCTTCCACAACTTGCGCCAGGTGACCTTCTCCAGGTGCCTATAGGTTCTGGTTCAGGTGCCTATAGGTTCTGGTTCAGGTGCCTATAGGTTCTAGTTCAGGTGCCTATAGGTTCTGGTGACCTTCAGGTGCCTATAGGTTCTGGTGACCTTCTCCAGGTGCCTATAGGTTCTGGTGCCTATAGGTTCTGGTGACCTTCTCCAGGTGCCTATAGGTTCTGGTGACCTTCTCCAGGTGCCTATAGGTTCTGGTGACCTTCTCCAGGTGCCTATAGGTTCTGGTTCTGGTGCCTATAGGTTCTGGTGACCTTCTCCAGGTGCCTATAGGTTCTGGTGACCTTCTCCAGGTGCCTATAGGTTCTGGTGACCTTCAGGTGCCTATAGGTTCTGGTGCCTATAGGTTCTGGTGACCTTCTCCAGGTGCCTATAGGTTCTGGTGACCTTCTCCAGGTGCCTATAGGTTCTGGTGACCTTCTCCAGGTGCCTATAGGTTCTGGTGACCTTCTCCAGGTGCCTATAGGTTCTGGTGCCTATAGGTTCTGGTGACCTTCTCCAGGTAGGTTCTGGTGCCTATAGGTTCTGGTGACCTTCTCCAGGTGCCTATAGGTTCTGGTGACCTTCAGGTGCCTATAGGTTCAGGTGGCCTTCAGGTGCCTATAGGTTCAGGTGGCCTTCAGGTGCCTATAGGTTCTGGTGACCTTCAGGTGCCTATAGGTTCTGGTGACCTTCAGGTGCCTATAGGTTCTGGTGACCTTCAGGTGCCTATAGGTTCTGGTGACCTTCAGGTGCCTATAGGTTCTGGTGACCTTCTCCAGGTGCCTATAGGTTCTGGTGACCTTCAGGTGCCTATAGGTTCTGGTGACCTTCAGGTGCCTATAGGTTCTAGTTCAGGTGCCTATAGGTTCTGGTGACCTTCTCCAGGTGCCTATAGGTTCTGGTGACCTTCTCCAGGTGCCTATAGGTTCTGGTGACCTTCTCCAGGTGCCTATAGGTTCTGGTGACCTTCTCCAGGTGCCTATAGGTTCTGGTGACCTTCTCCAGGTGCCTATAGGTTCTGGTGACCTTCTCCAGGTGCCTATAGGTTCTGGTGACCTTCAGGTGCCTATAGGTTCTAGTTCAGGTGCCTATAGGTTCTGGTGACCTTCTCCAGGTGCCTATAGGTTCTGGTGACCTTCTCCTCAGGTGCCTATAGGTTCTGGTGACCTTCAGGTGCCTATAGGTTCTGGTGACCTTCTCCTCAGGTGCCTATAGGTTCAGGTGACCTTCAGGTGCCTATAGGTTCAGGTGACCTTCAGGTGCCTATAGGTTCTGGTGACCTTCAGGTGCCTATAGGTTCTGGTGACCTTCTCCTCAGGTGCCTATAGGTTCAGGTGACCTTCAGGTGCCTATAGGTTCTGGTGACCTTCAGGTGCCTATAGGTTCTGGTGACCTTCTCCTCAGGTGCCTATAGGTTCTGGTGACCTTCAGGTGCCTATAGGTTCTGGTGACCTTCTCCAGGTGCCTATAGGTTCAGGTGACCTTCAGGTGCCTATAGGTTCAGGTGACCTTCAGGTGCCTATAGGTTCTGGTGACCTTCTCCAGGTGCCTATAGGTTCAGGTGACCTTCAGGTGCCTATAGGTTCTGGTGACCTTCAGGTGCCTATAGGTTCAGGTGACCTTCAGGTGCCTATAGGTTCTGGTGACCTTCAGGTGCCTATAGGTTCTGGTGACCTTCTCCAGGTGCCTATAGGTTCAGGTGACCTCCAGGTGCCTATAGGTTCTGGTGACCTTCTCCAGGTGCCTATAGGTTCTGGTGACCTTCAGGTGCCTATAGGTTCTGGTGACCTTCAGGTGCCTATATGTTCAGGTGACCTTCAGGTGCCTATAGGTTCTGGTGACCTTCAGGTGCCTATATGTTCAGGTGACCTTCAGGTGCCTATAGGTTCTGGTGACCTTTCAGGTGCCTATAGGTTCTGGTGACCTTCTCCAGGTGCCTATATGTTCAGGTGACCTTCAGGTGCCTATAGGTTCTGGTGACCTTCAGGTGCCTATAGGTTCTGGTGACCTTCAGGTGCCTATATGTTCAGGTGACCTTCAGGTGCCTATAGGTTCTGGTGACCTTTCAGGTGCCTATAGGTTCTAGTGACCTTCTCCAGGTGCCTATAGGTTCTGGTGACCTTCAGGTGCCTATAGGTTCTGGTGACCTTCAGGTGCCTATATGTTCAGGTGACCTTCAGGTGCCTATAGGTTCTAGTGACCTTCTCCAGGTGCCTATAGGTTCTGGTGACCTTCAGGTGCCTATATGTTCAGGTGACCTTCAGGTGCCTATAGGTTCTGGTGACCTTCAGGTGCCTATAGGTTCAGGTGACCTTCAGGTGCCTATAGGTTCTGGTGACCTTCAGGTGCCTATAGGTTCTGGTGACCTTCAGGTGCCTATAGGTTCTGGTGACCTCCAGGTGCCTATAGGTTCTGGTGACCTCCTGGTGCCTATAGGTTCTGGTGACCTTCTCCAGGTGCCTATAGGTTCTGGTGACCTTCTCCAGGTGCCTATAGGTTCTGGTGACCTTCTCCTCAGGTGCCTATAGGTTCTGGTGACCTTCAGGTGCCTATAGGTTCTGGTGACCTTCTCCAGGTGCCTATAGGTTCAGGTGACCTTCAGGTGCCTATAGGTTCTGGTGACCTTCTCCAGGTGCCTATAGGTTCTGGTGACCTTCTCCTCAGGTGCCTATAGGTTCTGGTGACCTTCAGGTGCCTATAGGTTCTGGTGACCTTCTCCTCAGGTGCCTATAGGTTCAGGTGACCTTCAGGTGCCTATAGGTTCAGGTGCCTATCGGTTCTGGTGACCTTCAGGTGCCTATAGGTTCAGGTGCCTATAGGTTCTGGTGACCTTCAGGTGCCTATAGGTTCTGGTGACCTTCAGGTGCCTATAGGTTCTGGTGACCTTCAGGTGCCTATAGGTTCAGGTGCCTATAGGTTCTGGTGACCTTCAGGTGCCTATAGGTTCTGGTGACCTTCAGGTGCCTATAGGTTCTGGTGCCTATAGGTTCAGGAGTTAACCCATTCTGGGGCGGGAATTCACCCCATTTGGTGTTTTAAGCATTATGTTATACTTTAGCTTTTGAAAAATAGCAGATCTACAAGCTCGTAGCGCGGCAGAGCGAACGTCGTTTTGAACTTGACCCCCATATTTTCAGATGTGGGTCCGCAGCCAGATACAGATAATTCTGGGGGTCCTTGACATGAAAAAGGTTGAGCACCACTGATATAGAAACATAGGTTTTTCAGAAAACTGTAAGGATTTAGACGACCTTTGTAGAATCAGTTCTCAGGTATATATGGGTAACAGTGTACACATTCACCTGTATGGGTTACATCAGGGCAGTATTATGCGTGTCTTAAGTACCAGGTCTTATTACTTAACTTAAGACCTGGAGGCGTGATCAATGCCATTTGGCTATTCTGAGTGGCCAAACAGCATTGACCACGCCTCCAGGCGTAATTCCATAAATTCCATAAAGCCACATCCAGATTGGAATCTGATTTGTCTAAATGAGTCATGTGACCATTTAAACCAATCGGATTTCAATCTTGATGTGGCACAGATCTGATTCAGGCTATATTTGTCTGCCTGTGTAAATGGGGCCTTTAACAGAACTCTCTCACCTGCAGAACCCGCCCCCTGGAGGATCAATAATACACTGCACATCATATGGTCCATTTAACTGCATTTATTTGGCCTGCATTTAATTTTGTGCATATAAGAAAATAAAAGAGACTGTGCATCTCAATCGTGAACCTTCCTCCCTGCCTGCTTGATTGTATCATACCTTCACAGCATAATAGGAAAATATGCCTACATTTGCATAAATTTGCAGAATCTAAATCCAAAAATTGGATAAAGCCAATGTCACCATTCTTATTTCATTTTGTTTACTTACCGATGTAAGTCGTCTTTGTTTTTGGTGTTTGATGTTTGCATCGTCATGGAGCGAAATGTTCTGTGGGTCTTGAAAGATTAGTAAAATCACACCCGTGTGAACTGAGTGGTGCAACTCCGTGTGGGGGTCCCCAGGGGGTCCCCGGAACTTCCAGACTCACAGGATGGCCCAGGGTGCCGAAACGGTCGAGAATTGCATGCTCCACATTGTAATTAGCAGGCAACAGTGCAACACTATCTCTCTCTCTGTTTCTAGCACATCAGCGCCACTTTTGCCCCTATTGGTACTCTACACATATGGACAGAGGGATGGACGGACATAGGGACAGTGCTGTTCCTAGGAGTGCATGGCTGCACAAATCAAAAATGCCCACACAGTCTCCCCACACCACTGGCTGTGTGGGCAGTCTAATTCTAGAGAATATCTGGCAGGTAATAGGTCAATGGAATCCCTACAGCTTTAGCCAGTCTCAATGGTACAGGTTTACTTATCTCCCGCATGTGGAATTTCTGTGTTCCCCATCTACCCTAACCTTTCACTTTTCACATTTGAATATCATGCTGTCTAAATGACACAATCTGGCTTTCTTTCCTCTATCGTTGTGCCCCATCATCCCCCTGGACTTCCTTGGAGAGATGCATGCCCTTATCAACTCCTTGGAGAGATGCATGCTCTTATCAACTCCTTGGATGCATGCCCTTATCAACTCCTTGGAGAGATGCATGCTCTTATCAACTCCTTGGAGAGATGCATGCCCTTATCAACTCCTTGGAGAGATGCATGCTCTCATCAACTCCTTGGAGAGATGCATGCTCTCATCAACTCCTTGGAGAGATGCATGCTCTTATCAACTCCTTGGAGAGATGCATGCTCTCATCAACTCCTTGGAGAGATGCATGCTCTCATCAACTCCTTGGAGAGATGCATGCTCTTATCAACTCCTTGGAGAGATGCATGCTCTATCAACTCCTTGGAGAGATGCATGCTCTTATCAACTCCTTGGAGAGATGCATGCTCTCATCAACTCCTTGGAGAGATGCATGCCCTTATCAACTCCTTGGAGAGATGCATGCTCTTATCAACTCCTTGGAGAGATGCATGCTCTTATCAACTCCTTGGAGAGATGCATGCTCTTATCAACTCCTTGGAGAGATGCATGCTCTTATCAACTCCTTGGAGAGATGCATGCTCTATCAACTCCTTGGAGAGATGCATGCTCTTATCAACTCCTTGGAGAGATGCATGCTCTTATCAACTCCTTGGAGAGATGCATGCTCTTATCAACTCCTTGGAGAGATGCATGCTCTTATCAACTCCTTTGAGAGATGCATGCTCTTATCAACTCCTTGGAGAGCTGCATGCTCTTATCAACTCCTTGGAGAGATGCATGCTCTTATCAACTCCGACTGGAGGAGAGCTCACAACGCGTTGCGACGCGTTGTGAGCTTGTAGATCGGCTATTTTCAGCAAGTGTAATAACACTCATTACGACGGCATCAAGGCCCGCCAAAACACATTTTAGTCGACTAAATCAACTGTAGATTTAGTCGACTAAAATATGACATTTAGTCGACAACTAAACTAACATACTAAGACATTCCAGGTGACTAAAACTAAATGAAGTTTCAGTCCAAAGACTATGACTAAACTAAAATCGAAATTTGCTGTCAAAAACAACACTGCCGCTGGGTGACCTAGAGTCTATAGGTCACCCACTTAAATTTTAAGCAAAGCACTGACCCTGCTTACAGAGAGCACCTTCTTTAAGCAAAGCACTGACCATGCTTACAGAGAGCACCTTCTTGTAGAACAGGAGAATAATAGAAGCACTGACCATGCTTACAGAGAGCACCTTCTTGTAGAACAGGAGAATAATAGAAGCACTGACCATGCTTACAGAGAGCACCTTCTTGTAGAACAGGAGAATAATAGAAGCACTGACCATGCTTACAGAGAGCACCTTCTTGTAGAACAGGAGAATAATAGAAGCACTGACCATGCTTACAGAGAGCACCTTCTTTAAGCAAAGCACTGACCATGCTTACAGAGAGCACCTTCTTGTAGAACAGGAGAATAATAGAAGCACTGACCATGCTTACAGAGAGCACCTTCTTGTAGAACAGGAGAATAATAGAAGCACTGACCATGCTTACAGAGAGCACCTTCTTGTAGAACAGGAGAATAATAGAAGCACTGACCATGCTTACAGAGAGCACCTTCTTGTAGAACAGGAGAACAATAGAAGCACTGACCATGCTTACAGAGAGCACCTTCTTGTAGAACAGGAGAACAATAGAAGCACTGACCATGCTTACAGAGAGCACCTTCTTGTAGAACAGGAGAATAATAGAAGCACTGACCATGCTTACAGAGAGCACCTTCTTGTAGAACAGGAGAATAATAGAAGGCTAACAATGTGACTGAATTGAGGCGATTGCATCATTCACTAACACTTCATTATTATTCATTCATTCTTTCCTGCATACGAATATTTTATGCAAAGTGTGAGTCATACTTGAACTTTCCATCATCAATACATGCTCTTCTTGTGGTGGTTTCAAAGAGGCCAGTAGCCGCTACAGGTAGGCAAATAAAACAATATACATATTCAGCTTAACCCATTTGTGTTAGCATTATGTTATGCTTTAGCTATTGAAAAACAGCAGATCTACAAGCTCATAGCGCGCCACCGAGTGGCGCGCTATGAGCTTGTAGATCTGCTATTTTTGAAAAATCGAAGAACCACTGACATAGAAACATAGCTTTTTCAGAAAACTGTCAGGATGTAGAAGACATTTTTAGAATCTGATCTCAGGTCAAAATGGGTTAAGAGCGAAATAGTGTAATGAAATGAAATGAAATGAAATCTATATTTACCCAGGGTATCTGGGCTAAGCTCAAGAACTTGTTTCCAGCCAGGCCCTGCTCATAGAACACATTTCATCATAGTGGTTCAATGCCTTGTTCAAGGGCACTTCAGCGGTGGTAATTTTAACGTGTCGGACGGCTGATTCGAACTGGGAACCTTCCGGTATCAAGACCGCGCCGCTATCCGTTCGGCCACCGCTGCCACCTGTAGAATCTCATACTTTTGATGCTTTTTTTCCCTGTGGTCTTGAATTCTCATTGCTATTTGGATGACGAGCAAATACTGTACAGACATGGAGGTCTGCATGTCTGTATTCATACCGTACAGACATGGAGGTCTGTATGTCTGTATTCATACCGTACAGACATGGAGGTCTGTATGTCTGTATTCATACCGCACAGACATGGAGGTCTGTATGTCTGTATGTCTGCATGTCTGTATGTCTGTATTCGGGGGCGACTGTGGCTCAAGACGTAGAGCAGGTCGTCCAATGATCCATGGGTCTGGGCGACTGTGGCTCAAGACGTAGAGCAGGTCGTCCAATGATCCATGGGTCTGGGCGACTGTGGCTCAAGACGTAGAGCAGGTCGTCCAATGATCCCTGGGTCTGGGCGACTGTGGCTCAAGAGGTAGAGCAGGTCGTCCAATGATCCATGGGTCTGGGCGACTGTGGCTCAAGAGGTAGAGCAGGTCGTCCAATGATCCATGGGTCTGGGCGACTGTGGCTCAAGAGGTAGAGCAGGTCGTCCAATGATCCATGGGTCTGGGCGACTGTGGCTCAAGAGGTAGAGCAGGTCGTCCAATGATCCCTGGGTCGGCGGCTCGACCTGTCTACATGTCGAAGTGTCCTTGAGCAAGACACTGAACCCCAAATTGCTCCTGATGTGCTGGTTGGTGCCTTGCATGGTTTCCGCCGCAATCGGTGTATGAATGTGTGTGTATGAATGGGTGAATGTGATGCACAATCTATATGTAAAACGCCTTGGATAAAAGGTATAAAAAAGTATATAAATGCACCATTTACCATGTATGTTCTATTCCAGCTGGAACATGTGTTCCCTAGAAGAGCCCATCGAGTGGAGATATGAGAAAAGTTCACGCTAGCATGTCTTCTTTCCAATTTCCCCCCGATGTGGTATTTATTCAACAGAATCAGTCCGACACCTTTTCCAAGAGGTTTCTGCATTTGAAATGACTCTGCCTTTCGCCACTGTTGGAATAAAGTGAATGATATTATATATATAGTATTATGGAAGAGCTATACTATATATTATATATATATAGTATTATGGAAGAGCTATACTGCATATAGGTGTCCAGGCAGCTCAGCCAGCTACTGAAGTCACCACACAGGAGACGTGGTTTAAATTGAATGGCTTTAAATTACAGCTCTTGTATTATTTGCTCTGGTTAGAAATGCCTTAAAATCAATCAATCAATCAATCAATCAATCAATCAATCAATCAATTACACAGAGAGAACAGAGAGAGAGAGAACAGAGAGAGAGAGAGTACGGTACAGGTATGTATATATTCAAGCTTATAATTAAGGTCATGCCTGCTGAGAATGAACAGGCTGAATTCAGTGGATAAATTGGCAGCCCAATATAATATAATATATGTAAAACTTCATAAAAGGTATGAATTTGGATCACACACAATTCTCACCACCCCACTATAAAAAATATAATAATAAAAGGAAACATGCAAAGTGTGCGTGTGGGACCTTTATCCTCTCAGCGGTGAGAGATCTTTCACAGGCTGCAATATCTGGGATACCTGCATGTTTTATTTATTTAGGTTTCTTATTTCGTTTTTTGAGCCCCTCCTATTTTATCTAAAATGAATCAGTTCTCAGGGTGCCTGAATAACACACTCGTGGAGATATAAAACTAGAGCGCTAGCATTTCAAAACAGGATTTCTTTTTTTGCTAATTAGACTGAAAAAAAGAAAAAACAACAAGCAGGTTCGTTTGAATATGCAACAACATCCTAATGTTATTTTGCAAAGTTGCAAATACATAAAGATGGAGTGCCGTGATTTGTCTGTGTTGTATGTGTCTTTATGGAGTTAACATTACTCTAATAGACCCCCAGGTGTTTTGTATGTGTCTATGGAGGTAACATTACTCTAATAGACCCCCAGGTGTTTTGTATGTGTCTTTATGGAGTTAACATTACTCTAATAGACCCCCAGGTGTTGTGTATGTGTTGTAAGGGGAATTTTAGAATGCCAACTACAGTGCCAAATATATGCATTATTGTGTTGGTACCTTGCATGGCTTCCGCCGCAATCGGTGTATGAATGTGTGTGTGAATGGGTGAATGTAATGCACAATCTATGTAAAGCGCCTTGGATAAAGGCGCTATATAAATGCACCATTTACCATTTATTTATCTTTCTTCCATTAAGTCTCTTTGCTCACCAATGTGCTCAGTCTAATTCATGCAGCTGTCAATCTAACAGCTGACTTGACTCCTCCATGCTGTCAAGCAAAGGTATACTTATTTGTGTGTCACCCTTATCTTTAGCGCAGATCCTTATATGAACATTTTGTATAGCATCTCTGTTAAGACAAGACTATAAGGACTGGCTGAGGATGGGGTTGAAGAGGCTTGCGCCCGGAAGGGGCTGCTGGAACAGGCACGGAGGCCTGTTCCTCACTCTCTGGATATTGTTACTCTGCTGAATCTTCTTAATAAATTCTCAATACTTCACCCTGAAGAACTTTGTCATTCCTTCATCTTTGGACGATTATTTAATCGACAACATATGGCGACGAGGATGGGATGAATGCTTTGCTGTAATCAACAGCAAACACTTCATTTTAAAGAACTCAAAGATGAAGGGATTTCTCCAGATGGACAAAGACGAGATGACCACAGAAGCAAGCTATGCAGAATCAACAAGAACTGATCATCAACTCTACAAGATTGAGCAAGTCTACAAGATTGAAACCTCACAGATTGACAATAATTCTGTGATGACTGCAAGGACTAATTTCAACAGCCAGTGATGATTAGCAGAGATATGCTTTTCACCAGCAATGTCTGCTACACCATGACACAAGAACCTACAAGCTTCAAGTGCCATGAGAGCAGCAGCACCAACATGGTCAATGCTGTCACCATGCACCAACAGAGGTGACAAAATCGACACCATGAATGACACCAAGAGACTTTGCCACAGCAGGAGACCAAGCCACAGATACACATGTACACACTCATGTGGGAGCCATTAAACACTGGAACCACCAGCCTAATGGAGATTGCTAGAAGACACATCAACCAAATAGACTTGTGGGTCAACTGAAAGCAGATTATTAATTTAGGTTAGTCACGTATAAGAGACGTGCATAGTTAGTCACATTACAGGTGTGCAAGTCTGCATTTTCATATGCTCCACGAGGGAAAGGACAGGACTATTTCAAAATTGAACCTTCGGGGTGAGATCTGTATAAAATCGAATCTAGTGAGCCTACGTGAATGAAATAGTTTCTGTCTCTTCAAAATGTTGTTTAAAATGTCTGTCATTCTTGATTCTATAAATCTCCTATGGCATGTAAATTAATATTTGATTATTCATTTACAAAAACAAAAAAACTGTGGACTGTAAGGGGAATTTTAGAATGCCAACTACAGTGCCAAATATATGCATTATTGTGTATTTATCTTCCTTCCATTAAGTCTCTTTGCTCACCAATGTGCTCAGTCTAATTCATGCAGCTGTCAATCTAACAGCTGACTTGACTCCTCCATGCTGTCAAGCAAAGGTATACTTATTTGTGTGTCGCCCTTATCTTTAGCGCAGATCCTTATATGAACATTTTGTATAGCATCTCTGTTAAGACAAGACTATAAGGACTGTCTGAGGATGGGGTGGAAGAGGCTTGCGCCCGGAAGGGGCTGCTGGAACATTACTCTAATAGACCCCCAGGTGTTCTGTATGTGTCTATGGAGTTAACATTACTCTAATAGACCCCCAGGTGTTTTGTATGTGTCTTTATGGAGTTAACATTACTCTAATAGACCCCCAGGTGTTGTGTATGTGTCTATGGAGTTAACATTACTAATAGACCCCCAGGTGTTGTGTATGTGTCTATGGAGGTAACATTACTCTAATAGACCCCAGGTGTTTTGTATGTGTCTTTATGGAGTTAACATTACTCTAATAGACCCCCAGGTGTTGTGTATGTGTCTATGGAGTTAACATTACTCTAATAGACCCCCAGGTGTTTTGTATGTGTCTTTATGGAGTTAACATTACTCTAGTAGACCCCCAGGTGTTGTGTATGTGTCTATGGAGTTAACATTACTCTAATAGACCCCCAGGTGTCTATGGAGTTAACGTTACTCTAGTAGACCCCCAGGTGTTGTGTATGCGTCTATGGAGTTAACATTACTCTAATAGACCCCCAGGTGTTTTGTATGTGTCTATGGAGTTAACATTACTCTAATAGACCCCCAGGTGTTGTGTATGTGTCTATGGAGTTAACATTACTCTAATAGACCCCCAGGTGTCTATGGAGTTAACGTTACTCTAGTAGACCCCCAGGTGTTGTGTATGCGTCTATGGAGTTAACATTACTCTAATAGACCCCCAGGTGTTTTGTATGTGTCTTTATGGAGTTAACATTACTCTAATAGACCCCTAGGTGTTGTGTATGTGTCTATGGAGTTAACAGTACTCTAATAGACCCCCAGGTGTTTTGTATGCGTCTATGGAGTTAACATTACTCTAATAGACCCCCAGGTGCTTTGTATGTGTCTATGGAGTTAACACTACTCTAATAGACCCCCAGGTGTTTTGTATGTGTCTATGGAGTTGACATTACTCTAATAGACCCCCAGGTGTTTTGTAGGTGTCTTTATGGAGTTAACATTACTCTAATAGACCCCCAGGTGTTTTGTAGGTGTCTTTATGGAGTTAACATTACTCTAATAGACCCCCAGGTGTTGTGTATGTGTCTATGGAGTTAACATTACTCTAATAGACCCCCAGGTGTTTTGTATGCGTCTATGGAGTTAACATTACTCTAATAGAGCCCCAGGTGTTTTGTATGTGTCTATGGAGTTAACACTACTCTAATAGACCCCCAGGTGTTTTGTATGTGTCTATGGAGTTAACATTACTCTAATAGACCCCCAGGTGTTTTGTATGCGTCTATGGAGTTAACATTACTCTAATAGACCCCCAGGTGTTTTGTATGCGTCTATGGAGTTAACATTACTCTAATAGACCCCCAGGTGTTTTGTATGCGTCTATGGAGTTAAACAAAACCAAAACAAGAACAAAAGCAATGGGAAAACTGATCTCTACAGTGCTGTGCTTCTTAAATATCAATGATAAACAAAAAAGACACATTTGGCTTGTACAGTATGCCTTATACTAGTTACGCACACATACTATATATTTTGCTTTTTTAAATCGTGCTTATATATTTGAAGTGGTTGCTTCAAACATATAGTGTATATTTGTATTATTTTTTTACTTTTACTGCATTTACTGCAATATTTGTGTTTGAAGTGGTTACTTAAAATTATTTATATTATTTATATATTATTTTATTTATATTACATTTGTAATATCTACTGCCTATGCATTAAAGTGATTTTATATATTTGTCAATTATCATAGCTTTATATGATCTTTTAAATGTTCTCGCTTTTAGTTTGTATTGAGTTTGTTCCACAGATTCACCCCAATGGCAGATAGACATCTCTCTTGTGTGTTAGTCCTTGAGATTTAGATTTTTTTGAATATTCCAGTTCCTCTGAGTTCGTCTCTGCTCTCCCTGGGTTTGAACAGAGTACCTGATGATCATCGTTTTAGGGGGGGAAATATTACGGCACTTCACATCAGGGCCCTTTGTGGTCAAACGAACACTTGACCTTGGCATGATGAGTCGAGTAAATACCGTCATTTATGAATCCACGGCTGCAAAGTGTGAAGGGTGGGGTGCCAAAGGACCGCAGCGATTGCTCAGTCTGATGATGATCTAAAAGTCTCAGTGACCCCTAGATGTCACACTGTTCCACTCAGCTCCTTTGTTATGAATTATTCATGTATTTTATTTAGAAGAAAATGTCAAAAGAGACACGACGTGCCCGGCCCTTCAGTGTAGCGGTCCAGACACCAGTCTGATATAATCCAGTTTGACGGTGTGTCGCGGGTTAGACTCCCGATCCTCCCGACCTTTTGCTCATGCGTATCACTCTCCATCTCTCTCTCCCCATTTCCTCTCAGTTCACTATCTAGGGCTATATCTTGCGTCACCCTAATCCCTAAACTTTTTTGCCATGTTTTACTAGTTTAGTAAAAAGTTTAGTTCAAATAGCTGATCTACAAGCTCACAACGTGTAGATGTAGATCGGCTAGTTGATGGCGATACATACATAAAAACTAGTTATCGTGAATCATACGTAAGCTAAGAACAATGTAATTGGAAATTAGAAACAAACCCTATACCATCTATGTTGTTACTTTCAGTACCATTGAATGTACTGAAAGACCCACACCCACCTCAGACATCAGCAACATTATGATGTCACTGAGCATCGTGAAGGCACTGAAAGACCCGCCCACATCTGACATCATTATGATGTAACTGAGCATCATAAAGGTACTGAAAGACCCGCCCACCTCTGACATCATTATGATGTAACTGAGCATCATGAAGGTACTGAAAGACCCACCCACCTCAGACATCAGCAACATTATGATGACACTGAGCATCATGAAGGTACTGAAAGACCCGCCCACCTCAGACATCAGCAACATTATGATGACACTGAGCATCATGAAGGTACTGAAAGACCCGCCCACCTCTGACATCATTATGATGTAACTGAGCATCATGAAGGTACCGAAAGACCCACCCACCTCAGACATCATTATGATGTCACTGAGCATCATGAAG
Organism: Electrona antarctica; assembly: GCF_951216825.1. Lineage (NCBI taxonomy): Eukaryota > Metazoa > Chordata > Actinopteri > Myctophiformes > Myctophidae > Electrona > Electrona antarctica. Next base: position 568,893 of record NC_136807.1, read on the forward strand.
GTACTGAAAGACCCACCCACCTCAGACATCAGCAACATTATGATGTCACTGAGCTTCATGAAGGTACTGAAAGACCCGCCCACCTCAGACATCAGCAACATTATGATGTCACCGAGTAATATGAAGGTACTGAAAGACCCGCCCACCTCAGACATCAGCAACATTATGATGTCACTGAGCATCATGAAGGTACTGAAAGACCCGCCCACCTCAGACATCAGCAACATTATGATGTCACTGAGCATCATGAAGGTACTGAAAGACCCACCCACCTCAGACATCAGCAACATTATGATGTCACTGAGCATCATGAAGGTACTGAAAGACCCGCCCACCTCAGACATCAGCAACATTATGATGTCACTGAGCATCATGAAGGTACTGAAAGACCCGCCCACCTCAGACATCAGCAACATTATGATGTCACTGAGCATCATGAAGGTACTGAAAGACCCGCCCACCTCAGACATCAGCAACATTATGATGTCACTGAGCATCATGAAGGTACTGAAAGACCCGCCCACCTCAGACATCAGCAACATTATGAAAATTACAACAAATATATAATTGTCGTGGTGAAAATCAACCGTGTTTATTGTTCTAGCCCCTTAGATAGAACTTTATATAGACTTAGATAGCATTTTATACAGACTTATAGCATGTTACGTAGACAGCACTAGAATTGCATTTTATGTAGTCATAGCACTTCATAGTATATGTAAAGTTCAACTCTGTTCCACTCCAAAGGACATACAAGGACGCAACTCCAATTTCCAACTCAATCCAATGATTTTTTATTTTCCAACTTTTACGCTCAGTGTTGGCTTCATTGGTGATTGGCTGGTCATTTCAGTTATAGTGGAGCAGATTAAGTCAATATATCATAAGAATCGTTCACTTGATCATACAAGCACCAAAATTGGCACACAAGTGCTTCGGAACCTACTCTCTCAGAAAAGTACGTTGTCCACTTGAAAAAACAAAATGGACACCATTTTTCAAGATGGCCGCCATTCGAGGTGGTTTTAAACAGTGTTTGAGTTATATTGAGCTATAAAATCCTATTTTGATGGCCTATACATCAAAATATATGTTTCTGAGTATGAGAAATCCAATTCTGCATTTAGAACATCAAAATTATTTAATATGATGATACAATGGGAATTAAACGATAAAGTGGGGCAGATTAAGTCCATATTCCATAATAATCCTTCATGTGGTGGTACAAGCACCAGATTTGGCACATTTGATGTCCAGGATGTACTTTCTAGGAAAAGTATGTTTTCCAGCTGAAAATCCAAGATGGCCGACCAGTTTTCAAGATGGCCACCTCGTCAAATTAATAAGTAGAACTTTAGTAAACAGAAATGTGTGATCCACACATTGATTCAAACATCAAAATGAATGTATTCTGATGGTGTCAATTTAATTCCAATATGGCCACCAGTTTTCAAGGTGGGGGCTATTACGCAACTCAAAATTTGCGTTTTCGGAAGCCGTCTGATCACAGATATTGTTGAAGGGCAACATCACCATTCATTGAAATGCTGTGATCAAGCTCTATTGGTTTGTAATTTTGTATATAAGAGTGATGTCAAAGCACAACCAGGACACACTGGTGACATCACTGCTGTGAGACTCCGCATGGGGTTCAGTGTCGGCTTGTAACGTAGCTGTAGTTGTGGTTTACTAACTGTTGTAGTCGTGTACTCACTGTAGTTTGTAGTATACTTTAGTGTCCTAAATGCTATCTAATAAGCCCCTGTATACCTCAAATAGAAGTTTAGTTAGTTGTAGCATTTTAGTTGATAGCCGCACCTGAATTGACAGGATGTGTCAGCGTGGGAGAGCTGAGACAAGGGTAACAGGGATTCAGTTACCTGGATGGTGTACAGATCACACAGGACTTGCACTGGATGAACGGTCGGGCTAGGTGTAGGGCACCAGATGCTTGAACGTAGATGCATCCCATATTTCAATGTGCTTTGATGTTTGTACGGTTGGGTGGTAAAAGGATATAGCCCCCGGCCTTTAACTGTATAACACAAGATGTTCCGCTACTAAAACTGATTGGAAGTGTCAAACAGATACGAAAGAGGAGTTGAAGTCTCCCTGTATTTCAGGCAATACACCTGTTGCCCATCATGTTAGACTCATCCAGATTGGATGATGGAGGTGGCAGTGAGGATACATTGAGGCAAAACAGTACAAAGTATCACCAAAATTGTCGGGCAAATGTTTAGCAACTGAAACTCCAGCGTTCCACTAAGAGAGCAGCTGAAATTCAGAATGATCCTGGTGAAGGACACGCAAAAATTCAAAGAGTGCAGTGCAGCGGATGTGATCTCCCCCCCATCGAAGCCCTGTATGACGATCGTTGTGTCAGCAAAGCTCGTCGTGGAATTATGAGGGACCCAAGCCATCCCAACCGCAGACTGTTTGAGATGCTGCCACATGGAAAACGTTTTCGCAGTCTCGAAGCCACTGGAAATAGACTGCATATAAGCTTCTTTCCCCAAACAATCAGATACATGAACGAACTGATAAGAACCAGGGCGAGTTTACCTAACTTTGCTACTACAGGGAAACATGTACATATGTTAATATTTTTCTAGCACTCTTTATTCTATCCCTTTGTTTTGCTGTGCTTGCTGTGTTTTTTGTTGTTTGAATATTATGCTATCTATGCCGCTGCATTGTCTGTAAGGAAGCCAAACAAAAATAAGTTTTACTCTTATATACCTGTACATAAGATGTAACAATAAAGTCCAACCTTGAACCTTGATCTAGGTTCAAGCATCTGGTCCCCTACACCTAGCCCGACCGTTCATCCAGTGCCATTTAAGTCCTGTGCGATCTGTACACCATCCAGGTAACTGAAGCCCCGTTACCCTTGTCTCAGCTCTCCCACGCTGGCACATCTTGTCAATTCAGGTGCGGCTATCTAACTACAATACTACAACTAACTAAACTTCTAGTGGAGATATATACATACAGGGGCTAATTAGCATTTAGGACACTAAAGTATACAACAAACTACAGTGAGTACACTACAACAGTTAGTAAACCACAACTACAGCTATGCTACAAGCCGACACTGAACCCCATGCAGAGTCTCACAGCAGTGATGTCACCAGTGTGTCCTGGTTGTGCTTTGACATCACTCTTATATACAAAATTACAAACCAATAGGGCTTGATCACAGCATTTCAATGCATGATCAACAAAATAATGATGTTGCCCTTCAACAATCATACAGCTTCCGAAAACGCTAATTTTGAGTCACGTAATAACTGCATCTTGCAAACTGGCGGCCATATTGGAATTCAATTCCAACACCATTAAGTTCTTACAGTCAGAATACTTTCATTTTGATGTTTGGATCATTAACACATTTGAATCCTACTTCGAAAACCTTTGTTTTGTTTTCTTGCATTTGACGAGGCGGCCATCTTGAATACTGGCAGCCATCTTGGATTTTCAGCTGGATAAGGTGCTTTTCATAGAAATACATCCTGGACATCATGTGTGCCAAATTTGGTGCTTGTACCACCAAGTGAAAGATTCTTATGGAATACTGACTTAATCTGCCCCAGCTTTTCGTTTAATTCCCATTGTATCATCATAATATTCAATAATTTTGATTTGCTAAATGCAGAATTGGATTTATCATACTCAGAAACATACATTCTGATGTATAGGCCATCACAATAAGATTATTCAATCAAACCATAGTTCAAACACTGTTTAAAACCATTTTGAAAGAAGGCCATCTTGAAAAATGGTGGCCATTTTATTTTTTCAAGTGGACAACGTACTTTTCTGAGAGAGTAGGTTCTGAAGCACTTGTGTGCCAAATTTGGTGCTTGTATGATCAAGTGAACGATCGTTTCAGTAATCTGCTCCACTATTAGGTTGAAAACCTTCGAACACAAAGAAACAAAGGTTAACAACATTGCCAAACAAATGATAATCCTTTCAAAACAGGTTCTCTTTTTAACCACTCTTGAATAAACATTAAATATATT
>NC_136807.1:577920-632920 GCF_951216825.1 Electrona antarctica
AACAGGATAAAGGGTTGAAGACCACAGCTATAACAGGATAAAGGGTTGAAGACCACATCTATAACAGGATAAAGGGATGAAGACCACAGCTATAACAGGATAAAGGGTTGAAGACCACAGCTATAACAGGATAAAGGGTTGAAGACCACATCTATAACAGGATAAAGGGTTGAAGACCACAGCTATAACAGGATAAAGGGTTGAAGACCACAGCTATAACAGGATAAAGGGTTGAAGACCACAGCTATAACAGGATAAAGGGTTGAAGACCACAGCTATAACAGGATAAAGGGTTGAAGACCACATCTATAACAGGATAAAGGGTTGAAGACCACATCTATAACAGGATAAAGGGTTGAAGACCACAGCTATAACAGGGTTGAAGACCACAGCTATAACAGGATAAAGGGTTGAAGACCACATCTATAACAGGATAAAGGGTTGAAGACCACATCTATAACAGGATAAAGGGTTGAAGACCACAGCTATAACAGGATAAAGGGTTGAAGACCACAGCTATAACAGGATAAAGGGTTGAAGACCACATCTATAACAGGATAAAGGGTTGAAGACCACATCTATAACAGGATAAAGGGTTGAAGACCACAGCTATAACAGGATAAAGGGTTGAAGACCACATCTATAACAGGATAAAGGGTTGACGACCACAGCTATAACAGGATAAAGGGTTGAAGACCACAGCTATAACAGGATAAAGGGTTGAAGACCACATCTATAACAGGATAAAGGGTTGAAGACCACATCTATAACAGGATAAAGGGTTGAAGACCACAGCTATAACAGGGTTGAAGACCACATCTATAACAGGATAAAGGGTTGAAGACCACATCTATAACAGGATAAAGGGTTGAAGACCACAGCTATAACAGGATAAAGGGTTGAAGACCACAGCTATAACAGGATAAAGGGTTGAAGACCACAGCTATAACAGGATAAAGGGTTGAAGACCACAGCTATAACAGGGTTGAAGACCACAGCTATAACAGGATAAAGGGTTGAAGACCACATCTATAACAGGATAAAGGGTTGAAGACCACAGCTATAACAGGATAAAGGGTTGAAGACCACAGCTATAACAGGATAAAGGGTTGAAGACCACAGCTATAACAGGGTTGAAGACCACATCTATAACAGGATAAAGGGTTGAAGACCACAGCTATAACAGGATAAAGGGTTGAAGACCACAGCTATAACAGGATAAAGGGTTGAAGACCACAGCTATAACAGGATAAAGGGTTGAAGACCACAGCTATAACAGGATAAAGGGTTGAAGACCACTGCTAGAACAGGATAAAGGGTTGAAGACCACATCTATAACAGGATAAAGGGTTGAAGACCACATCTATAACAGGATAAAGGGTTGAAGACCACAGCTATAACAGGATAAAGGGTTGAAGACCACAGCTATAACAGGATAAAGGGTTGAAGACCACATCTATAACAGGATAAAGGGTTGAAGACCACAGCTATAACAGGGTTGAAGACCACAGCTATAACAGGGTTGAAGACCACAGCTATAACAGGATAAAGGGTTGAAGACCACATCTATAACAGGATAAAGGGTTGAAGACCACAGCTATAACAGGGTTGAAGACCACAGCTATAACAGGGTTGAAGACCACAGCTATAACAGGGTTGAAGACCACAGCTATAACAGGATAAAGGGTTGAAGACCACATCTATAACAGGATAAAGGGTTGAAGACCACATCTATAACAGGATAAAGGGTTGAAGACCACAGCTATAACAGGGTTGAAGACCACAGCTATAACAGGGTTGAAGACCACATCTATAACAGGATAAAGGGTTGAAGACCACATCTATAACAGGATAAAGGGTTGAAGACCACATCTATAACAGGATAAAGGGTTGAAGACCACATCTATAACAGGATAAAGGGTTGAAGACCACAGCTATAACAGGATAAAGGGCTGAAGACCACAGCTATAACAGGATAAAGGGTTGAAGACCACATCTATAACAGGATAAAGGGTTGAAGACCACATCTATAACAGGATAAAGGGTTGAAGACCACATCTATAACAGGATAAAGGGTTGAAGACCACAGCTATAACAGGATAAAGGGTTGAAGACCACAGCTATAACAGGATAAAGGGTTGAAGACCACAGCTATAACAGGATAAAGGGTTGAAGACCACAGCTATAACAGGATAAAGGGTTGAAGACCACATCTATAACAGGATAAAGGGTTGAAGACCACAGCTATAACAGGATAAAGGGTTGAAGACCACATCTATAACAGGATAAAGGGTTGAAGACCACATCTATAACAGGATAAAGGGTTGAAGACCACAGCTATAACAGGATAAAGGGTTGAAGACCACAGCTATAACAGGGTTGAAGACCACAGCTATAACAGGATAAAGGGTTGAAGACCACATCTATAACAGGATAAAGGGTTGAAGACCACATCTATAACAGGATAAAGGGTTGAAGACCACAGCTATAACAGGATAAAGGGTTGAAGACCACATCTATAACAGGATAAAGGGTTGAAGACCACATCTATAACAGGATAAAGGGTTGAAGACCACAGCTATAACAGGATAAAGGGTTGAAGACCACAGCTATAACAGGATAAAGGGTTGAAGACCACAGCTATAACAGGATAAAGGGTTGAAGACCACATCTATAACAGGATAAAGGGTTGAAGACCACAGCTATAACAGGATAAAGGGTTGAAGACCACATCTATAACAGGATAAAGGGTTGAAGACCACAGCTATAACAGGATAAAGGGTTGAAGACCACAGCTATAACAGGATAAAGGGTTGAAGACCACTGCTATAACAGGATAAAGGGTTGAAGACCACTGCTATAACAGGATAAAGGGTTGAAGACCACAGCTATAACAGGATAAAGGGTTGAAGACCACAGCTATAACAGGATAAAGGGTTGAAGACCACAGCTATAACAGGGTTGAAGACCACAGCTATAACAGGATAAAGGGTTGAAGACCACATCTATAACAGGATAAAGGGTTGAAGACCACATCTATAACAGGATAAAGGGTTGAAGACCACAGCTATAACAGGATAAAGGGTTGAAGACCACAGCTATAACAGGATAAAGGGTTGAAGACCACATCTATAACAGGATAAAGGGTTGAAGACCACAGCTATAACAGGGTTGAAGACCACAGCTATAACAGGGTTGAAGACCACATCTATAACAGGATAAAGGGTTGAAGACCACATCTATAACAGGATAAAGGGTTGAAGACCACATCTATAACAGGATAAAGGGTTGAAGACCACAGCTATAACAGGATAAAGGGTTGAAGACCACAGCTATAACAGGATAAAGGGTTGAAGACCACAGCTATAACAGGATAAAGGGTTGAAGACCACAGCTATAACAGGGTTGAAGACCACAGCTATAACAGGATAAAGGGTTGAAGACCACAGCTATAACAGGGTTGAAGACCACATCTATAACAGGATAAAGGGTTGAAGACCACAGCTATAACAGGGTTGAAGACCACAGCTATAACAGGGTTGAAGACCACAGCTATAACAGGATAAAGGGTTGAAGACCACAGCTATAACAGGATAAAGGGTTGAAGACCACAGCTATAACAGGGTTGAAGACCACAGCTATAACAGGATAAAGGGTTGAAGACCACAGCTATAACAGGGTTGAAGACCACATCTATAACAGGATAAAGGGTTGAAGACCACTGCTATAACAGGATAAAGGGTTGAAGACCACTGCTATAACAGGATAAAGGGTTGAAGACCACAGCTATAACAGGATAAAGGGTTGAAGACCACAGCTATAACAGGGTTGAAGACCACATCTATAACAGGATAAAGGGTTGAAGACCACAGCTATAACAGGATAAAGGGTTGAAGACCACAGCTATAACAGGATAAAGGGTTGAAGACCACAGCTATAACAGGATAAAGGGTTGAAGACCACAGCTATAACAGGATAAAGGGTTGAAGACCACATCTATAACAGGATAAAGGGTTGAAGACCACAGCTATAACAGGATAAAGGGTTGAAGACCACAGCTATAACAGGATAAAGGGTTGAAGACCACAGCTATAACAGGATAAAGGGTTGAAGACCACATCTATAACAGGATAAAGGGTTGAAGACCACATCTATAACAGGGTTGAAGACCACAGCTATAACAGGATAAAGGGTTGAAGACCACATCTATAACAGGGTTGAAGACCACATCTATAACAGGGTTGAAGACCACATCTATAACAGGGTTGAAGACCACAGCTATAACAGGATAAAGGGTTGAAGACCACATCTATAACAGGGTTGAAGACCACATCTATAACAGGATAAAGGGTTGAAGACCACAGCTATAACAGGATAAAGGGTTGAAGACCACATCTATAACAGGGTTGAAGACCACAGCTATAACAGGATAAAGGGTTGAAGACCACATCTATAACAGGATAAAGGGTTGAAGACCACAGCTATAACAGGATAAAGGGTTGAAGACCACAGCTATAACAGGGTTGAAGACCACAGCTATAACAGGATAAAGGGTTGAAGACCACAGCTATAACAGGGTTGAAGACCACATCTATAACAGGATAAAGGGTTGAAGACCACAGCTATAACAGGATAAAGGGTTGAAGACCACTGCTAGAACAGGATAAAGGGTTGAAGACCACATCTATAACAGGATAAAGGGTTGAAGACCACATCTATAACAGGATAAAGGGTTGAAGACCACATCTATAACAGGATAAAGGGTTGAAGACCACATCTATAACAGGATAAAGGGTTGAAGACCACATCTATAACAGGATAAAGGGTTGAAGACCACAGCTATAACAGGGTTGAAGACCACAGCTATAACAGGGTTGAAGACCACAGCTATAACAGGATAAAGGGTTGAAGACCACATCTATAACAGGATAAAGGGTTGAAGACCACATCTATAACAGGATAAAGGGTTGAAGACCACATCTATAACAGGATAAAGGGTTGAAGACCACAGCTATAACAGGATAAAGGGTTGAAGACCACATCTATAACAGGATAAAGGGTTGAAGACCACATCTATAACAGGATAAAGGGTTGAAGACCACATCTATAACAGGATAAAGGGTTGAAGACCACAGCTATAACAGGATAAAGGGTTGAAGACCACAGCTATAACAGGATAAAGGGTTGAAGACCACAGCTATAACAGGATAAAGGGTTGAAGACCACAGCTATAACAGGATAAAGGGTTGAAGACCACAGCTATAACAGGATAAAGGGTTGAAGACCACATCTATAACAGGATAAAGGGTTGAAGACCACAGCTATAACAGGATAAAGGGTTGAAGACCACAGCTATAACAGGATAAAGGGTTGAAGACCACATCTATAACAGGATAAAGGGTTGAAGACCACATCTATAACAGGATAAAGGGTTGAAGACCACAGCTATAACAGGATAAAGGGTTGACGACCACAGCTATAACAGGGTTGAAGACCACAGCTATAACAGGATAAAGGGTTGAAGACCACAGCTATGGGTTAAAGGGCTGAAGACCACAGCTATGGGTTAAAGGGCTGAAGACCACAGCTATGGGTTAAAGGGTTGAAGACCACAGCTATAACAGGGTTGAAGACCACAGCTATAACAGGGTTGAAGACCACAGCTATAACAGGGTTGAAGACCACAGCTATAACAGGGTTGAAGACCACAGCTATAACAGGGTTGAAGACCACAGCTATAACAGGGTTGAAGACCACAGCTATAACAGGGTTGAAGACCACAGCTATAACAGGGTTGAAGACCACAGCTATAACAGGGTTGAAGACCACAGCTATAACAGGGTTGAAGACCACAGCTATAACAGGATAAAGGGTTGAAGACCACAGCTATAACAGGGTTGAAGACCACAGCTATAACAGGATAAAGGGTTGAAGACCACAGCTATAACAGGGTTGAAGACCACAGCTATAACAGGATAAAGGGTTGAAGACCACAGCTATAACAGGATGCATCTGCTGTCTGTGGCTTTGGGGGCTCCGGTTTAACTTATTGTAGCAAACCTTCATTTCCGGGTCAGTTACTGTATGTGTCTAATTATAGATTATAGATCATAATACGAGGCAGCAGAGTAGAAGGGGGAGAGGGGTTAACCCATATTGGATTAGCTGTTGGAAAAATATCAGATCTACAAGCTCATAGCGCAATACGAGCTTGTAGATTTACAACATAGTTTCAGATGGGGGCCAGCGGACAATTTACATACAATTCTGGCAGTCCTTGACATAAAATAGTTTTAGAACTGGACTCATATACGGAGGGACATGCTTTTTCGATTATTTATTTGTTTTATTTTCATTTCCCCCCAAATACAATAACACGCACGCACGCGCGCACGCGCACGCGCACACGCACACGCACGCACGCACACACGCACACGCACGCACGCACACACACACACACACACACACACACACACACACACACCATTGGCTGGTTGCAATTACCTCATGACTCATGAGCTGCATGGTTTTCAAGGTGTCCTTTCCCGACACCAACAATGTTTTTCAAAAACATCTTAATTGCTTTTGCAGTCACAAAAACAAACTTTGTAGAGAAAAGGCCTTGTGTGCACGCAGCACACCTACAAGGACAGGTGCGTGGGCGCCACGCAGCACACCTACAAGGACAGGTGCGTGGGCGCCACGCAGCACACCTACAAGGACAGGTGCGTGGGCGCCACGCAGCACACCTACAAGGACAGGTGCGTGGGCGCCACGCAGCACACCTACAAGGACAGGTGCGTGGGCGCCACGCAGCACACCTACAAGGACAGGTGCGTGGGCGCCACGCAGCACACCTACAAGGACAGGTGCGTGGGCGCCACGCAGCACACCTACAAGGACAGGTGCGTGGGCGCCACGCAGCACACCTACAAGGACAGGTGCGTGGGCGCCACGCAGCACACCTACAAGGACAGGTGCGTGGGCGCCACGCAGCACACCTACAAGGACAGGTGCGTGGGCGCCACGCAGCACACCTACAAGGACAGGTGCGTGGGCGCCACGCAGCACACCTACAAGGACAGGTGCGTGGGCGCCACGCAGCACACCTACAAGGACAGGTGCGTGGGCGCCACGCAGCACACCTACAAGGACAGGTGCGTGGGCGCCACGCAGCACACCTACAAGGACAGGTGCGTGGGCGCCACGCAGCACACCTACAAGGACAGGTGCGTGGGCACCATGAGAAGAGAAAGGTCCTGCACACTTAGAGAGCAGTAGTTTCATTCACATGACAACGCTTCGGTCTAAACGACCTTCCTCGGGTATCGCCTGATGAAGGTTAGATTAGATTCTCACAATGATGTCCTGTTAACAATTTGCCATGCCATCTCTGTTGCCAGATTGACCTATTTTTCAATAGCTAAAGCATAAGATAATGCTTTAAAACACCAAAAAGGGTGCCATTGTTGTTGTTTTTCCCTCCTTCCTGTGTCTGTTGCGTGTTGACGCTGAAACGGGCCTCGGCGCTGATTGGTTGTTCGTTAGACCCACCCCCACCACCGATTCTCATTGGATAATAAATGTTTGTACCGAATAAATTATAGGTTCACAGCACAACACCAGACCAAGAGATGCAGTGCACTCAGAGAGTGGGCGGGGTCTTTGGGCTGGATCCAGGCTAGAGGGTTTCCAAATCACCCAAATCACTGAATGCTCCTTTAATGATTTTTCTTTATTTGAGATCCTGGTGGTGTAGTAGTGTTTGCATACTCTTAAAAGGTCAGATATGCCACAGAGTTCTACCGAGTGCGAGAGGGAGCATCATCACGCTGACAGCTACAATGAGAGGCTGTGGTGATGTAGCATCATCACGCTGACAGCTACAATGAGAGGCTGTGGTGATGTAGCATCATCACGCTGACAGCTACAATGAGAGGCTGTGGTGATGTAGCATCATCACGCTGACAGCTACAATGAGGTGGTGGTGATGTAGAGAGGGAGCATCATCACGCTGACAGCTACAATGAGGTGGTGGTGATGTAGAGAGGGAGCATCATCACGCTGACAGCTACAATGAGGTGGTGGTGATGTAGAGAGGGAGCATCATCACGCTGACAGCTACAATGAGGTGGTGGTGATGTAGAGAGGGAGCATCATCACGCTGACAGCTACAATGAGGTGGTGGTGATGTAGAGAGGGAGCATCATCACGCTGACAGCTACAATGAGGTGTTGGTGATGTAGAGAGGGAGCATCATCACGCTGACAGCTACAATGAGAGGCTGTGGTGATGTAGAGAGGGAGCATCATCACGCTGACAGCTACAATGAGAGGCTGTGGTGATGTAGAGAGGGAGCATCATCAGCACGCTGACAGCTACAATGAGAGGTGGTGGTGATGTAGAGAGGGAGCATCATCAGCACGCTGACAGCTACAATGAGAGGCTGTGGTGATGTAGAGAGGGAGCATCATCACGCTGACAGCTACAATGAGAGGCTGTGGTGATGTAGAGAGGGAGCATCATCACGCTGACAGCTACAATGAGAGGTGGTGGTGATGTAGAGAGGGAGCATCATCACGCTGACAGCTACAATGAGGTGGTGGTGATGTAGAGAGGGAGCATCATCACGCTGACAGCTACAATGAGAGGTGGTGGTGATGTAGCATCTTTGACTTTTGGAAAGAAAGTGCACTTGTCTGGGCCAAGCAGTCCATCAGCACTTTAACCCATTGTGGGCGGGAACCCTTTTTGGTGTTTTAAGCATTGTATTATACTTTAACTATTGAAAAATAGCAGATCTAGAAGCTCATAGCGGGGCACAGAGTGCCGCGCTATGAGCTTTTAGGTCTGCTATCTTTGGAAAATCGTGAAAATGTTTTTTTTTTTTTTACTCAAATCTTTGCTTCTGGGGGGGGGGTCCCTGGCTGGAACAACACATTTTCAGACGGTGGTCGGCAGCCAATTACATATATTTTTGCGGGTCAAGAAAATGGAACAGTAGGAACATCTGGATATGAATGTCTGGTTATCCAACAGATAAATATTTAAAAAGTGTAATTTTGTGTCTTTACATGATGGATCCAAAACTAGGCTATTCATGATCAAACTGACTGCTTTCCTGTTCTTAACAGAGGGATGTAGTCTGTACACTAAACTATTCTTAACAGAGAGATGTAGTCTGTACACTAAACTATTCTTAACAGAGAGATGTAGTCTGTACACTAAACTATTCTTAACAGAGAGATGTAGTCTGTACACTAAACTATTCTTAACATAGAGATGTAGTCTGTACACTAAACTATTCTTAACAGAGAGATGTAGTCTGTACACTAAACTATTCTTAACAGAGAGATGTAGTCTGTACACTAAACTATTCTTAACAGAGAGATGTAGTCTGTACACTAAACTATTCTTAACAGAGAGATGTAGTCTGTACACTAAACTATTCTTAACAGAGAGATGTAGTCTGTACACTAAACTATTCTTAACAGAGAGATGTAGTCTGTACACTAAACTATTCTTAACAGAGAGATGTAGTCTGTACACTAAACTATTCTTAACAGAGAGATGTAGTCTGTACACTAAACTATTCTTAACAGAGAGATGTAGTCTGTACACTAAACTATTCTTAACAGAGAGATGTAGTCTGTACACTAAACTATTCTTAACAGAGAGATGTAGTCTGTACACTAAACTATTCTTAACAGAGGGATGTAGTCTGTACACTAAACTAAACAATGTCTCAAAGTCAACTGTTTTTCTTCCCTCTTCATTTTCATGAACCACTGATATAGAAACATAGGGTTTTAAACTGTCAGAGTTTAGAAGGCATTTGTAGAATCGGCCTCAAGCCGATGTATGAGTTTGTCGTATGCTGAAAGTTAGCACATTATACAAGCTCACAACGCGCTGTCATTATAGATTATGCCTTACGGTTCCCAGGTTATACTCTCCATAAACTTTGAAACGTTCACAGTTTATCGAAACTTTGAAAGACAGCAAGTTTGGAACGCCTCGGGATCCCCCAGGAGGAAGTTATACTAATGGTGCTCTGGAGAGGGAAGTCTGGATCTAATGGTGCTCTGGAGAGGGAAGTCTGGAGCTCTCTGTTGCCCCCGCGACCCGCCCACGGATATGATAGCTTTACGTTGTTTGTTTGTGAATTATGCCATGTCCATCTACAGTTCTCATCTATGGTGATATTCCCTTTGGCCCCCATATTTCAGGTCACTCTAAACTCTAAACATCGTTATCATCTTATCCCAGTCTCACTGCATGCCTCGTTAAAGAGGATTCATCTGTTGGCCCAGAAAGTTCCCATCGAAACATCGCACGTATAAGAGCATATTTATCTTTAGATGATGCTAAAACATTGGTCCATGCTTTTGTTTTTTCGCGTCTCGATTACTGTAATTCCCTCCTCTCGGGCCTGCCAAAGAAGTCAACAGACAGAATCCAACTTGTTCAAAATGCGGCTGCTAGGGTTTTAACCAAAACTAAGATGAGAGATCATATTACTCCAGTTTTACACTCACTACATTGGCTCCCGGTGGTTTTTAGGATTGATTTTAAAATTCTTTTACTTGTTTATAAATCCCTAAACGGTCTTGCACCCTCATACCTCCGCGAATGCCTACCCAGATACGTTCCTAACCGCCCCCTCAGGTCCTCCACTGCTGGCCTGCTTGAAGTGCCTGAAAGAATGTCTACAAAAAAGTATGGTGAGGCAGCCTTCTGCTTCTATGGGCCTACAGCCTGGAATCGACTTCCATTTCAACTTAGACACGCACCCTCTGTAGACATTTTTAAAGCTCAACTCAAGACTCACCTTTTTACTCTTGCTTTTAATTGAGTTTTAGTTTTAGTTTTAGTTGAGTTCTCTATTCTGACCTTTTGCGGTGTGCTTTGTTTCTCGTCCATCTATGTTTTTATGCTTTTTTTGTTGTTTGCTCTTTACCATTGTTTTATCCGTCTAACTGCTTGCCTGTGTTTTATTGCTATTTTTATGTACTGCCCTGTGAAGCACTTTGAGTTGCATTTATGTATGAAAGGTGCTATACAAATAAAGTTTATTATTAAGTTTATTATTATTATCTCTGAAAAACATGTTGTGCCGGATTCAACCTTGACTGCATATGGAACATTGAACATTCTAATCTAGATATAGAGTTGTTATCGAAGAAATAACTGCATTACCCTTCATTCATGCTTCCTGGACCTTCAGGAAGTGACATCATCTCTGGAGAGGTTACACATCGCCATGTATAGAGCGCCGCAGTCCCGCCCCCTTTCATGACGACGCCAGGCCCAGTCCCGCCCCCTTTCATGACGACGCCAGGCCCAGTCCCGCCCCCTTTCATGACGACGCCAGGCCCAGTCCCGCCCCCTTTCATGACGACGCCAGGCCCAGTCCCGCCCCCTTTCATGACGACGCCAGGCCCAGGAAATGAATCCCAATGCATTTTTCCAATAGACATTTCAAAACGTATTTATTTAAAGACCTTTTAAGCGTCGTACGAAGCAAACTCTTGTCGTGACAAATCATGACAACACACACAATATTTTGGACCAAACAAATAATTACAAAGAAGAAAAACAACAAAAAAAGTGTTGTAACCTGCCGTGTTTTTCTACTTTCTAATTCTTTGTTTGGCCCGAAAAATTGTTGTCATGATTTGTCACGACAAGAGTTGGCTTTGTCCGCGGCGTAAACGTCTTTAAATAAATACTTTCTGAAAAGTCTAGGAGGAAAATGAACAGGGATTTATTTTCCGGGTCTCTCGAGGGGGCGGGACTGTGACGCTCTATTGTAAAGCCACTGGGGTCAAAGAGATTCTATATAAAGAGGCGACACTCTCATTAAACCCCATAGTAACAACCAGTGCCCAGTGGCCACAGCGCCCACTCTCATTAAACCCCATGGTAACAACCAGTGCCCAGTGGCCACAGCGCCCACTCTCATTAAACCCCATGGTAACAACCAGTGCCCAGTGGCCACAGCGCCCACTCTCATTAAACCCCATGGTAACAACCAGCGCCCAGTGGCCACAGCGCCCACTCTCATTAAACCCCATGGTAACAACCAGCGCCTAGTGGCCACAGCGCCCAGCGCCCACTCTCATTAAACCCCATGGTAACAACCAGTGCCCAGTGGCTACAGCGCCCACTCTCATTAAACCCCATGGTAACAACCAGCGCCCAGTGGCCACAGCGCCCACTCTCATTAAACCCCATGGTAACAACCAGTGCCCAGTGGCCACAGCGCCCACTCTCATTAAACCCCATGGTAACAACCAGCGCCCAGTGGTCACAGCGCCCACTCTCATTAAACCCCATGGTAACAACCAGCGCCCAGTGGCCACAGCGCCCACTCTCATTAAACCCCATGGTAACAACCAGCGCCCAGTGGCCACAGCGCCCAGCGCCCACTCTCATTAAACCCCATGGTAACAACCAGTGCCCAGTGGCCACAGCGCCCACTCTCATTAAACCCCATAGTAACAACCAGTGCCCAGTGGCCACAGCGCCCACTCTCATTAAACCCCATAGTAACAACCAGTGCCCAGTGGCCACAGCGCCCACTCTCATTAAACCCCATAGTAACAACCAGTGCCCAGTGGCCACAGCGCCCACTCTCATTAAACCCCATGGTAACAACCAGTGCCCAGTGGCCACAGCGCCCACTCTCATTAAACCCCATGGTAACAACCAGCGCCCAGTGGCCACAGCGCCCACTCTCATTAAACCCCATGGTAACAACCAGCGCCCAGTGGCCACAGCGCCCACTCTCATTAAACCCCATAGTAACAACCAGTGCCTAGTGGCCACAGCGCCCAGCGCCCACTCTCATTAAACCCCATAGTAACAACCAGTGCCCAGTGGCCACAGCGCCCAGCGCCCACTCTCATTAAACCCCATAGTAACAACCAGTGCCCAGTGGCCACAGCGCCCACTCTCATTAAACCCCATGGTAACAACCAGTGCCCAGTGGCCACAGCGCCCACTCTCATTAAACCCCATAGTAACAACCAGTGCCCAGTGGCCACAGCGCCCACTCTCATTAAACCCCATGGTAACAACCAGTGCCCAGTGGCCACAGCGCCCACTCTCATTAAACCCCATAGTAACAACCAGCGCCCAGTGGCCACAGCGCCCAGCGCCCACTCTCATTAAACCCCATAGTAACAACCAGTGCCCAGTGGCCACAGCGCCCACTCTCATTAAACCCCATGGTAACAACCAGTGCCCAGTGGCCACAGCGCCCACTCTCATTAAACCCCATAGTAACAACCAGTGCCCAGTGGCCACAGCGCCCACTCTCATTAAACCCCATAGTAACAACCAGCGCCCAGTGGCCACAGCGCCCAGCGCCCACTCTCATTAAACCCCATAGTAACAACCAGTGCCCAGTGGCCACAGCGCCCACTCTCATTAAACCCCATAGTAACAACCAGTGCCCAGTGGCCACAGCGCCCACTCTCATTAAACCCCATAGTAACAACCAGCGCCCAGTGGCCACAGCGCCCAGCGCCCACTCTCATTAAACCCCATAGTAACAACCAGTGCCCAGTGGCCACAGCGCCCACTCTCATTAAACCCCATGGTAACAACCAGAACCCAGTGCCTCTGCCATATTGGTGTGATGACGCAACTTCCGGTTGCTCTAAAAAAACATTTAAAAGTCATTTTCATTCTATTATGCTTCTACAGAACTGGTCTGTGTTGAACAGCGAAACGGTATTATAAATATGCATACTACTTTAATTATTTACTCATTATTTATCATAGTTATGAATGAATCAAAGCTGATATTACTTTAGTAACATATTCATTCAGAATATAAGTATATGTGCGTGAACGTGCGTGGCCTACTGTATGTGCGTGTGAACGTGCGTCCAAAATTGAAATCAGATTTTAGTTCAATGGAAAGGAAATTATATATTTAACTACAACCATTATAAAGCATTATTGTTTGATATAGCCTACATGAAACCTTCCAGACAGTCAGAACATCAAGTCATCTGTATTCATGTACATTTATAAACAACAAGCCAGAGTGCTTTCCAATGGGTCATGACCAAAATGATAGGCGTGGGCCGACATAATAGCCTACAAAAGCCAGGCCTATTATATTGCAGTTCTACATAATAGCACACAAAAGCCATAATGTGAAACAGATAAAAATACAATAACATTACCCTATAGGCTATATTAGAATGATTATATTAATATTGACTTATTTTTATTATTACATTATTGACAAGTCTATGTTTTTTTTGCAGTCTATGATAATATGTAACAGCAATGGTGATTTTCACTGTAGTGACCATGCATGTGCCCGAAGACGTTGCTCACCCGATTTAATTATTTATGATTAATTTAGAGCAGACAGCAGAGCATAGAGTTATATGAGCAGAAATCACTGCGGAAAAGTAGCGTTTTGACTACAGTATTTGGAATCACCACTAGGTGGCGGGAGCGGCAGCGTTGCCGCCATACACTGACACCACGCCGCATAAACAGCGCCTCAAACTGTGACTCCGCCCACAACCGGGGGAAGTTGTGATTTGCGCTCGTTCACTGCAATGCAATTTGCGGCATTTTCAAAACAATATTGAGCAGAGTAGCGATTATCAAACGTATTTGCAATGCCATACGTTGAAAGATCTGTTGCCCGTGGACAAGGCACGCTACCTCCGCAAGTTAGATAGCATCGGCATAGATGTTTGTCCGTATGTGATTAAGGATTGGACCAAGTTGCATTGGCAGCCATAGAAAATTCCGGGGTAAATTCTTACCCCGGATGTGACGTTTTTGGGCGTTCCTGTCTAGCGTGGTGTCAGTGTATCTTGGTGTGATGACGTTAAAGCGCTACCGCTGTGCCATCTAGTGGTGATTCCAAGTATTTGAGGAGTGTCGCCTCTTTATATAGAATCTCTTTGACTGGGTCACTCCAGCATGGCCGTGTTACGGTGAAATTGGTGACTTGCCGAAATATGTGACCATCTTGTGGACTTCACACAACTCACATTACATATATTAAGGTTATTACTTATATATTGGGGATATAAGACTTTGAACGCCTATGATATTTGGTTTGAGAGTAAATCTACTTTTTACATCTGGTTACATGGTGTCTTCCTACAGCTAAATTAATAGTTCCAGTGTTCCACTATAACTTATTCTGGTCAAAGAGTATTTTAATGATTTATGGTTGGCCTGGTCCTTCATTAAAAATAATATTCCTGAGATATCGATATTACATATTGGATAATCCATATACACAAATTGCATCTATCAAGATGGTTAAAATCGAACTATCAGGATAAGTGCATGGATGGATGGATGGATGGAACTAAGTTACATAATATGACATGAATTAACAACATATACAGTACAGGGCCACATGTTGTAGTGTTACTTCTTATGGTAGGCCTACTACGTATTGTGTTGTTGTAGACCAGGGGTTCTCAACCCAAATCATTTTGGGGGGTCTCCAAAATATTATTACAAAATAAATAAAAATGAATGCAACTGAATGGCTGGAAAATGGATAAACTTTCCTTAATGATTAAATCTGGTGTTCAGCATTTATGATAGTATTCATGGGATGGTTTTCATGCAGAAGCAGCAGCAGCCTCTGTTCAGTGTTTTATACCATTTTATGTTCGGGGGAAGATTCATGGTTTCAGGCTGCACTTCAGTCTCTTCATGGTTTCAGGCTGCACTTCAGTCTCATGTTTCAGGCTGCACTTCAGTCTCATCATGGCTTCAGGCTGCACTTCAGTCTCATCATGGTTTCAGGCTGCACTTCAGTCTCATGTTTCAGGCTGCACTTCAGTCTCTTCATGGTTTCAGGCTGCACTTCAGTCTCATGTTTCAGGCTGCACTTCAGTCTCATGTTTCAGGCTGCACTTCAGTCTCATCATGGTTTCAGGCTGCACTTCAGTCTCATCATAGCTTCAGGCTGCACTTCAGTCTCATCATGGTTTCAGGCTGCACTTCAGTCTCATGTTTCAGGCTGCACTTCAGTCTCATCATGGTTTCAGGCTGCACTTCAGTCTCATCATGGTTTCAGGCTGCACTTCAGTCTCATCATGGTTTCAGGCTGCACTTCAGTCTCATCATAGCTTCAGGCTGCACTTCAGTCTCATCATGGCTTCAGGCTGCACTTCAGTCTCATGTTTCAGGCTGCACTTCAGTCTCATCATGGCTTCAGGCTGCACTTCAGTCTCATCATGGTTTCAGGCTGCACTTCAGTCTCATCATGGTTTCAGGCTGCACTTCAGTCTCATCATGGCTTCAGGCTGCACTTCAGTCTCATCATGGTTTCAGGCTGCACTTCAGTCTCATGTTTCAGGCTGCACTTCAGTCTCATAATGGCTTCAGGCTGCACTTCAGTCTCATAATGGCTTCAGGCTGCACTTCAGTCTCATCATGGTTTCAGGCTGCACTTCAGTCACATCATGGCTTCAGGCTGCACTTCAGTCTCATCATGGTTTCAGGCTGCACTTCAGTCTCATGTTTCAGGCTGCACTTCAGTCACATCATGGCTTCAGGCTGCACTTCAGTCTCATCATGGCTTCAGGCTGCACTTCAGTCTCCTCATGGCTTCAGGCTGCACTTCAGTCTCATCATGGTTTCAGGCTGCACTTCAGTCTCATGTTTCAGGCTGCACTTCAGTCTCATCATGGTTTCAGGCTGCACTTCAGTCTCCTCATGGCTTCAGGCTGCACTTCAGTCTCATCATGGTTTCAGGCTGCACTTCAGTCTCATGTTTCAGGCTGCACTTCAGTCTCATCATGGTTTCAGGCTGCACTTCAGTCACATCATGGTTTCAGGCTGCACTTCAGTCTCATCAAGGCTTCAGGCTGCACTTCAGTCTCTTCATGGTTTCAGGCTGCACTTCAGTCTCATCAAGGCTTCAGGCTGCACTTCAGTCTCATCATGGTTTCAGGCTGCACTTCAGTCTCATCATGGTTTCAGGCTGCACTTCAGTCTCATGTTTCAGGCTGCACTTCAGTCTCATGCTTCAGGCTGCACTTCAGTCTCATCATGCTTCAGGCTGCACTTCAGTCTCATCATGGTTTCAGGCTGCACTTCAGTCTCTTCATGGTTTCAGGCTGCACTTCAGTCTCATCATGGTTTCAGGCTGCACTTCAGTCTCATGTTTCAGGCTGCACTTCAGTCTCATGTTTCAGGCTGCACTTCAGTCTCATCATGGTTTCAGGCTGCACTTCAGTCTCATGTTTCAGGCTGCACTTCAGTCTCATGCTTCAGGCTGCACTTCAGTCTCATCATGTTTCAGGCTGCACTTCAGTCTCATCATGGTTTCAGGCTGCACTTCAGTCTCTTCATGGTTTCAGGCTGCACTTCAGTCTCATCATGGTTTCAGGCTGCACTTCAGTCTCATGTTTCAGGCTGCACTTCAGTCTCATCATGGTTTCAGGCTGCACTTCAGTCTCATCAGGGCTTCAGGCTGCACTTCAGTCTCATCATGGCTTCAGGCTGCACTTCAGTCTCATCATGGTTTCAGGCTGCACTTCAGTCTCATCATGGCTTCAGGCTGCACTTCAGTCTCATGTTTCAGGCTGCACTTCAGTCTCATCATGGTTTCAGGCTGCACTTCAGTCTCATGTTTCAGGCTGCACTTCAGTCTCATCATGGTTTCAGGCTGCACTTCAGTCTCATCATGGTTTCAGGCTGCACTTCAGTCTCATCATGGTTTCAGGCTGCACTTCAGTCTCATCATGGCTTCAGGCTGCACTTCAGTCTCATCATGGCTTCAGGCTGCACTTCAGTCTCATCATGGTTTCAGGCTGCACTTCAGTCTCATCATGGCTTCAGGCTGCACTTCAGTCTCATGTTTCAGGCTGCACTTCAGTCTCATCATGGTTTCAGGCTGCACTTCAGTCTCATGTTTCAGGCTGCACTTCAGTCTCATCATGGTTTCAGGCTGCACTTCAGTCTCATCATGGTTTCAGGCTGCACTTCAGTCTCATCATAGCTTCAGGCTGCACTTCAGTCTCATGTTTCAGGCTGCACTTCAGTCTCATGTTTCAGGCTGCACTTCAGTCTCATCATGGTTTCAGGCTGCACTTCAGTCTCATCATAGCTTCAGGCTGCACTTCAGTCTCATCATGGTTTCAGGCTGCACTTCAGTCTCTTCATGGTTTCAGGCTGCACTTCAGTCTCATCATGGCTTCAGGCTGCACTTCAGTCTCATGTTTCAGGCTGCACTTCAGTCTCATCATGGCTTCAGGCTGCACTTCAGTCTCATGTTTCAGGCTGCACTTCAGTCTCATCATGGCTTCAGGCTGCACTTCAGTCTCATGTTTCAGGCTGCACTTCAGTCTCATGTTTCAGGCTGCACTTCAGTCTCATCATGGCTTCAGGCTGCACTTCAGTCTCATCATGGTTTCAGGCTGCACTTCAGTCTCATCATGGTTTCAGGCTGCACTTCAGTCTCATCATGGCTTCAGGCTGCACTTCAGTCTCATCATGGTTTCAGGCTGCACTTCAGTCTCATCATGGCTTCAGGCTGCACTTCAGTCTCTTCATGGTTTCAGGCTGCACTTCAGTCTCATCATGGTTTCAGGCTGCACTTCAGTCTCATGTTTCAGGCTGCACTTCAGTCTCATGGTTTCAGGCTGCACTTCAGTCTCATCATGGCTTCAGGCTGCACTTCAGTCTCATCATGGTTTCAGGCTGCACTTCAGTCTCATCATGGTTTCAGGCTGCACTTCAGTCTCATGTTTCAGGCTGCACTTCAGTCTCATCATGGTTTCAGGCTGCACTTCAGTCTCATCATGGCTTCAGGCTGCACTTCAGTCTCATGTTTCAGGCTGCACTTCAGTCTCATCATGGTTTCAGGCTGCACTTCAGTCTCATCATGTTTCAGGCTGCACTTCAGTCACATCATGGCTTCAGGCTGCACTTCAGTCTCATGTTTCAGGCTGCACTTCAGTCTCTTCATGGTTTCAGGCTGCACTTCAGTCTCATCATGGTTTCAGGCTGCACTTCAGTCTCTTCATGGTTTCAGGCTGCACTTCAGTCTCATGTTTCAGGCTGCACTTCAGTCTCATGTTTCAGGCTGCACTTCAGTCTCATCATGTTTCAGGCTGCTCTTCAGTCTCATGTTTCAGGCTGCACTTCAGTCTCATCATGGTTTCAGGCTGCACTTCAGTCTCATGTTTCAGGCTGCACTTCAGTCTCATCATGGCTTCAGGCTGCACTTCAGTCTCTTCATGGTTTCAGGCTGCACTTCAGTCTCATCATGGTTTCAGGCTGCACTTCAGTCTCATGTTTCAGGCTGCACTTCAGTCTCATGTTTCAGGCTGCACTTCAGTCTCATCATGGCTTCAGGCTGCACTTCAGTCTCATCATGGCTTCAGGCTGCACTTCAGTCTCATCATGGTTTCAGGCTGCACTTCAGTCTCATCAGGGCTTCAGGCTGCACTTCAGTCTCATCAGGGCTTCAGGCTGCACTTCAGTCTCATCATGTTTCAGGCTGCACTTCAGTCTCATGGTTTCAGGCTGCACTTCAGTCTCATGTTTCAGGCTGCACTTCAGTCTCATCATGGTTTCAGGCTGCACTTCAGTCTCTTCATGGTTTCAGGCTGCACTTCAGTCTCTTCATGGTTTCAGGCTGCACTTCAGTCTCATCATGGTTTCAGGCTGCACTTCAGTCTCATCATGGTTTCAGGCTGCACTTCAGTCTCTTCATGGTTTCAGGCTGCACTTCAGTCTCTTCATGGCTTCAGGCTGCACTTCAGTCTCATCAGGGCTTCAGGCTGCACTTCAGTCTCTTCATGGTTTCAGGCTGCACTTCAGTCTCATCATGGTTTCAGGCTGCACTTCAGTCTCATCATGGTTTCAGGCTGCACTTCAGTCTCATCATGGTTTCAGGCTGCACTTCAGTCTCATCATGTCTTCAGGCTGCACTTCAGTCTCATCATAGCTTCAGGCTTCACTTCACTTCGCTGTTACATGCATGTCAAAATGCCTCCTATAGAAATACACAGCTGTGACGTTAATTTACCTAACGGTTCATTTACCTAACGGAAGGTTGTCTGCTGCAAGCTGAGGACAATAACAGATGCAAGATGCATTGGAGTTTAGTCCCATCTAGTGATCAGTATGGGACAATGACAATAATCAAGTGAATTAAAAGGAAATAAAACATGAAAACTCTAGTCCTATGCCACCAAAATGTGGAACGCCAACAGCCTTTAAGACATTCAAATCCCTTGACTCCTTCAAAACTGCTCTCAAAGGGCACCTTGAATCTGAACCCCCACCCCCTGCACCCCCCCCCCCCCCCCCTGTACCCCTTGTATATGTTTATCCCTTTTTACCTCCTTACAAGATTTCCTTTTTTTGAGGGGTGCAACCACTTCAAGGAACAGCAATGTCCATAACCTATGTGACTATGTTTAGAGTACCAGTAGGGGCAAAAGTGGCGCTGTTGTGCCAGAAACAGAGAGAGAGAGATAGTGTTGCACTGTTGCCTGCTAATTACAGAGAGAGAGAGAGAGAGAGAGAGAGAGAGAAGCAGGGGGAGAGGGGAGTTGCACCACTCAGTTCACACAGGTGTGATTCTTTAGAAGTGTATATTAGTACGTCTCTAAATGTTCTGATGAATTGAACATGGTGGACTGTGTGGTAAACCAGTGTAATGCTGTATCAGTGTGTCGTCCACAGTAACAGTCTCTGTATTGAGTTTCATGTGAAATGTATCACTGCGCGAAAAGCATGGAATACGGATGTGTATATTACAGGAAACTCCCGTTAAACTTTCCAACAAACTCCTGTAAACTCCCGAGTTGTACCATCACACCTGTATATTGTTATTGCTTAATGTAAATCGCTCTGGATTAAGAGCGTCTGCTAAATGCCTAAATTGTAAATTGTATATTACCGTATATTAACTGTATATGCTGCTAAACTTGAGGTTTACAGGCAAAATACAGTGCCCATAATTGCCCGTTAACTACTCTTTTCACGCAGTGGTACCCATTCAGTGGTACCCATTCAGTGGTACCCATTCAGTGGTACCCATTCAGTGGAACCCATTCAGTGGTACCCATTCTGCAAACTGAAATACCTATTTATATTTGTTTCATTTGTTTATTTGTTTTATTTGACTAGATACTTTTCAGATCTTACATTTTCATGTGTGTTACTGTGGCATTTTATTATCAAATTGACACATTTTATACATTTACGCAGGCCTACTGTGTATTAAAGAAATCACACTCGTGTGAAGTGAGGGGCGCTAATATATTAAAGTTTAACTCATGTTGATTAGGTGATGTAATGGTGATGTAAAACAAACAAACATTAAACGCCATTAGGTTTGTTGGCATTAACAATAAAGTGGCGATATGACGGAAATGGCAAAACAAATGTTCCCTTCATTGTCAATGTGTTTACAAAACAAACATTGAAACACAATGAGTAATCCTGCCTCTCTCTGATCGCTGAGGAACATAATGTAATATAGTTTATAGTCTCTTTACCGTCTGCCCCGTCAGAAAGTGCTTGCAGAATGACGACCCTTCCACCAGCACGATGAAGCTGGGCATGCCCGCCTTGACGAAACACCTCTCGTGCTGCAACGCCGCCAACAGTGACGTCTCCGGGTCGACCCGGTATAAAGTCTCCTTCTCGCGATCGTCTAAGAACATCTGGAGGCTTTGGGGGCGGTACTTCCGGTCCGTGTCCCAAGGCGGAAGCTCCTCTCCGAACATAACGGCCAGGTGGTCCGAGAAACGGTCGCTTTCACAGAAGGCCGAGACGACGTCGCTCTGTCGGTGTTCTGGGTAGAGGAAGAGCACGGGCCAGTGCAGGGCGCCGTGCTCGTCCAGGAACACCCGCGCCCCCGTGGCCTCTTCACGGGAGCCGAGGCCGTCCGGAGTCGGCTCTGCCGTGGTCCCCATGGGGTCTCCGTCTTCTGGCATGTTGTCAGCTTGGAGAAGCTCGATACCTCTCTTCCTTATAGCCGTCAGCAGATCCTCCTTCTGACTCTGATCCTTCTTCTCCTTCACTTTGGCCTTCCTGGCGTCTCTCTCGGCGGCTCTCTTCCGTTTGTCCGCGGCCGTCCTCATCTCCAGGAGCTCCGCGTCGGCGGGATGGGCCTCGAGTCCGGCGTCGCACCACCGGACGGCCTCGGCAAAGCGTCGTAGCTCCACGCAGCACTGAGCGCCTCTGACTGACGCTTTGAGATGGCCCGGCTTCACCTTCTTCGCGGAGGTCGCGTCGTTCAGCGCAGAGCGCACATTGCCGAGGTGGAAGTGCGCCGCGGCCCTGTTGGTGAGAAGGACGGCGTCGATGTCCCGGTCGCCCCCGCAGTTCTTCTTCAGACCCGCCGTGTACGACGCTATCGCCTTTCGGTAGTCCTTCTCTTTGAAATACGCGTTCCCTTCGTCTTTGAGACTCGTGGCCTGCTCCTCTGGCGTACCGCCGTCGATCAGAGCTTGAAGACACGCCATGTCCGGATGCTCCACAGGGTCTATCTCTCCAGGGGAGGTTTTCATAAAGATGGGCATTTTATCAAACTCCTCTTCCCAGTTGCTTTCGCTGAAAGCATTTTTGTACTTGTGTGTCTTGAAAGCATCCATGAATATGTCCATGCCGTCGCCACTATCGTCCTGCGGCGCGGGCGGGATCATTGTTCCACCAATCACAATATTTCCTTCTCACTTTTCTTTCGTATAACGTTTTCCTGGAGCCACTTAGCGGTATACCTTGTTTAGCGCGACTTAACGCAGGACACGGAAAGCTTCTTGTACACACGAACAACATTCACGACACTACATTCAGCCTATATGGAAAGTGTAGATTCAACTCCTTCCTGTGGCCAGCCTGTGACATCAGTGTCTATGACGTAATTATGACATCTATGATGTATAGATGAGATACAATATATTAAAATGGCCTTGAGGAGGAAGATAGGGTGGACGGACGGCTCATATATGGAGACTTTCATGCCATAAAAAAAGATCATGTCCCAAACAAACAACAGACGAGGTGGACGTCACAATGTAACATGTCCATATATGGGCACAACCATTGCCTAACAATGGCAATTTGCGCATGTGGCCCTTCATAGACATAGTGGCCCCTCATAGACATATGGTACATGGGGCACACAGTGGCCCCTCATAGACATATGGTACATGGGGCACACAGTGGCCCCTCATAGACATATGGTACATGGGGCACATAGTGGCCCCTCATAGACATATGGTACATGGGGCACACAGTGGCCCCTCATAGACATATGGTACATGGGGCACACAGTGGCCCCTCATAGACATATGGTACATGGGGCACACAGTGGCCCCTCATAGACATATGGTACATGGGGCACATAGTGGCCCCTCATAGACATATGGTACATGGGGCACACAGTGGCCCCTCAGACATATGGTACATGGGGCACACAGTGGCCCCTCATAGACATATGGTACATCGGCCACACAGTGGCCCCTCATAGACATATGGTACATAACCCTAACCCTAACCCATATGCCACATAGTGGCCCAAATGGATCCGAGTGGCCCCAACTCTAAACATGAGGACGGCGTAGCGGCCTGAACCTCTAGTGACTCTAAATGTGAGTAAGGTTTCAGAACGACCAGAACCCTTTGGACTGCCATAATAAAAATGAAAGTGAAATAATTCAGTATAATATCAAACATATGTGAAGCAAAATGTGTGTGTGTTGAGGTACCTCCGTGGCCTGTTGTGTGTGTAACGCCCAGGATTCGAACTTGGGTCTCCCGCAT
The DNA here is from genome assembly GCF_951216825.1 of Electrona antarctica. Classification (NCBI taxonomy): domain Eukaryota; kingdom Metazoa; phylum Chordata; class Actinopteri; order Myctophiformes; family Myctophidae; genus Electrona; species Electrona antarctica. The sequence continues at coordinate 601,717 of NC_136807.1, forward strand.
GAAAGTCCAACATCTTGGGATATCCCTCTGGACCAGGGGAGATATTATACTGTTGAGGCCACCAGGCAGAGGCTCTGAGCCACTCTGCTACACTATAGCGCCACCATCAGGCAGAGGCTCTGAGCCACTCTGCTACACTATAGCGCCACCATCAGGCTGAGGCTCTGAGCCACTCTGCTACACTATAGCGCCACCATCAGGCAGAGGCTCTGAGCCACTGCTACACTATAGCGCCACCATCAGGCAGAGGCTCTGAGCCACTCTGCTACACTATAGCGCCACCATCAGGCTGAGGCTCTGAGCCACTCTGCTACACTATAGCGCCACCATCAGGCAGAGGCTCTGAGCCACTGCTACACTATAGCGCCACCATCAGGCAGAGGCTCTGAGCCACTCTGCTACACTCACCTCCCTTTTGACCTCCTCCCACTGGGAAACCTGATCCAGGTCACAGCACCAATGTAACGCCCGGGATTCAAACTCTGTTCTCCCGCTTGAAAGCCCAATGCATACAAAGTGTAGCGCCGTCGATGTGTCCAGCAGTTTGTTTGAGAGATAAACTCCGGACACACCGACACATTTTTGTTGATGACATTGTTATTTTGGTGTTATTTGTATGCTATGTTGATGAATTGAATACATAGGACCATGCACAATGGAAACAAGTCCCCATGCATGTACGTCTTTGTGTGCACCCTGTGTTGCTAAGCGGCTTCTGATGTGGTCCGCTCATCAAATGCTGTTCGATAGCATTCTGTGTAGAATAGATGCCATCCATCCACCCACCCATCCATCCATCCAGGGCCTTTTCATTCTGTTAGGATGTCATCCATCCATCCATCCATCCATCCATCCAGGGCCTTTTCATTCTGTTAGGATGTCATCCATCCATCCATCCATCCATCCATCCATCCATCCATCCAGGGCCTTTTCCTGCTGTCCTGTGAGTCCGTGTCTTGGCTCCGCTCCGTACAGCAGTGACTCTGTTGTCTGTGTCTTGGCTCCGCTCCGTACAGCAGTGACTCTGTTGTCCGTGTCTTGGCTCCGTACAGCAGTGACTCTGTTGTAGCCACTAACGATCCCCTCCAGAATGCAATCACTAGACAGCATGCATTCTACATTTTCAATATGGCTCAACCATGACCCCTAGTGTCATGAATTGGAATTAGAAATGAACAAATGATGCATGCAAAGTGTAAAGATTGTATGTATGTACGTACAGGTACACTAAATGTAATTGTCCTTTGCATTGTTTGCATATACTTTGGCAGATACAATGCTGACAATGCAAAGAACATATCTGGTCATTTTGGTCAACCAACCTGCAGCCAATATTCACCCCCAATTTTCTGCAGTGTTTGAGACTTTATTTCTTTTTCATTGAAGCCATAATATTGACAAAATAATAGGTTGTTACGAATGATGTGTCATTCCATACTGTATAGAGCCTTTCCAGAGAGCCAAATCACACAATAGCAGCAGTACCGACACCAGGACACTAGCTACTAATCAAATATTAGGCTTGTCTGTCCATTTATGGGTTCATCAAAGCAGTTACGTTTCCAGGCTTCATTCACTATAGAGGGTATGCGCATGCTTAAAGTGAATGGCACATCGAGTGGCAAAGCAACAGGAAAAGTGAGTTTAACATTGTTTAATGTTGTTTAATGCAATCAGACTTCTCTGTGTGGATGTATGGGCTGTCAAGGCCAGAAAGTAGTGTTTTGCCACTCAGTAGGCATTCCTGCATAACTTCTGGGTTTGATGATGTCACGCGTGACGCGCATACCCTCTATATGCAAGGTGATATGAAGTCTATATGCAGTCTATATGCAGTCTATATGCAGTCTATATGCAGTCTATATGCAGTCTATATCCAGTCTAGATGCAGTCTATATGCAGTCTAGATGCAGTCTAGATGCAGTCTAGATGCAGTCTAGATGCAGTCTATATGCAGTCTATATGCAGTCTATATGCAGTCTATATGCAGTCTATATGCAGTCTATATGCAGTCTAGATGCAGTCTAGATGCAGTCTATATGCAGTCTATATGCAGTCTATATGCAGTCTATATGCAGTCTATATGCAGTCTATATGAAGTCTAGATGCAGTCTAGATGCAGTCTAGATGCAGTCTAGATGCAGTCCATATGCAGTCTATATGCAGTCTATATGCAGTCTATATGCAAGGTGATATGCAGTCTATATCCAGTCTATATGCAGTCTATATGCAGTCTATATGCAAGGTGATATGCAGTCTATATGCAGTCTATATGCAGTCTATATGCAGTCTAGATGCAGTCTATATGCAGTCTATATGAGGTCTATATGCAGTCTATATGCAAGGTGATATGCAGTCTATATCCAGTCTATATGCAGTCTATATGCAAGGTGATATGCAGTCTATATGCAGTCTATATGCAGTCTAGATGCAGTCTATATGCAGTCTAGATGCAGTCTATATGCAGTCTAGATGCAGTCTATATGCAGTCTGTATGCAGTCTATATGCAGTCTAGATGCAGTCTATATGCAGTCTATATGAGGTCTATATGCAGTCTATATGCAGTCTATATGCAGTCTATATGCAGTCTATATGCAGTCTAGATGCAGTCTAGATGCAGTCTATATGCAGTCTATATGCAGTCTGTATGCAGTCTGTATGCAGTCTATATGCAGTCTAGATGCAGTCTATATGCAGTCTATATGCAAGGTGATATGCAGTCTATATCCAGTCTAGATGCAGTCTATATGCAGTCTATATGAAGTCTATATGCAGTCTATATGCAGTCTATATGCAGTCTAGATGCAGTCTATATGCAGTCTAGATGCAGTCTATATGCAGTCTATATGCAGTCTATATGCAGTCTAGATGCAGTCTATATGCAGTCTATATGCAGTCTATATGCAGTATATATGCAAGGTGATATGCAGTCTATATGCAGTCTATATGCAGTCTATATGCAGTATATATGCAAGGTGATATGCAGTCTATATGCAGTCTATATGCAGTCTATATGCAGTCTAGATGCAAGGTGATATGCAGTCTATATGCAGTCTATATGCAGTCTATATGCAGTCTATATGCAAGGTGATATGCAGTCTATATCCAGTCTATATGCAGTCTATATCCAGTCTATATGCAGTCTATATGCAGTCTATATGCAGTCTATATGCAGTCTATATGCAGTCTATATGCAAGGTGATATGCAGTCTATATCCAGTCTATATGCAGTCTATATGCAGTCTAGATGCAGTCTATATGCAGTCTATATGCATGGTGATATGCAGTCTATATCCAGTCTATATGCAGTCTAGATGCAGTCTAGATGCAGTCTAGATGCAGTCTAGATGCAGTCTATATGCAGTCTAGATGCAGTCTATATGCAGTCTATATGCAGTCTATATCCAGTCTATATCCAGTCTATATGCAGTCTATATGCAAGGTGATATGCAGTCTATATGCAGTCTATATGAGGTATATATGCAGTCTATATGCAGTCTATATGAAGTCTATATGCAGTCTATATGCAGTCTATATGAGGTCTATATGCAGTCTATATGCAAGGTGATATGCAGTCTATATGCAGTCTATATGAGGTATATATGCAGTCTATATGCAGTCTATATGCAGTCTATATGCAGTCTATATGCAAGGTGATATGCAGTCTATATCCAGTCTAGATGCAGTCTATATGCAGTCTATATGAGGTCTAGATGCAGTCTAGATGCAGTCTATATGCAGTCTATATGCAGTCTATATGCAGTCTATATGCAGTCTAGATGCAGTCTAGATGCAGTCTATATGCAGTCCATATGCAGTCTATATGCAAGGTGATATGCAGTCTATATGCAGTCTATATGCAGTCTAGATGCAGTCTAGATGCAGTCTATATGCAAGGTGATATGCAGTCTATATGCAGTCTATATGCAGTCCATATGCAGTCTATATGCAAGGTGATATGCAGTCTATATGCAGTCTAGATGCAGTCTAGATGCAGTCCATATGCAGTCTATATGCAAGGTGATATGCAGTCTATATGCAGTCTATATGCAGTCTATATGCAGTCTAGATGCAGTCTATATGCAGTCTATATGCAGTCTATATGCAGTCTATATGCAGTCTAGATGCAGTCTATATGCAGTCTATATGCAAGGTGATATGCAGTCTATATGCAGTCTATATGCAAGATGATATGCAGTCTATATGCAGTCTATATGCAGTCTATATGCAGTCTATATGCAGTCTATATGCAGTCTATATGCAAGGTGATATGCAGTCTATATGCAGTCTATATGCAAGATGATATGCAGTCTATATCCAGTCTATATGCAGTCTAGATGCAGTCTAGATGCAGTCTATATGAGGTCTATATGCAGTCTATATGCAAGGTGATATGCAGTCTATATCCAGTCTATATGCAAGGTGATATGCAGTCTATATGCAGTCTGTATGCAGTCTATATGCAGTCTATATGCAGTCTATATGCAGTCTAGATGCAGTCTAGATGCAGTCTATATGCAAGGTGATATGCAGTCTATATCCAGTCTAGATGCAGTCTATATGCAGTCTATATGCAGTCTATATGCAGTCTATATGCAGTCTATATGCAGTCTATATGCAGTCTATATGCAGTCTATATCCAGTCTATATCCAGTCTAGATGCAGTCTATATGCAGTCTATATGCAGTCTATATGCAGTCTATATGCAGTCTATATGCAGTCTAGATGCAGTCTATATGCAGTCTATATGCAGTCTATATGCAGTCTATATGCAGTCTATATGCAGTCTATATCCAGTCTATATGCAGTCTATATGCAGTCTATATGCAGTCTAGATGCAGTCTATATGCAGTCTAGATGCAGTCTATATGCAGTCTATATGCAGTCTATATCCAGTCTAGATGCAGTCTATATGCAGTCTATATGCAGTCTATATCCAGTCTAGATGCAGTCTATATGCAGTCTATATGCAGTCTATATGCAGTCTATATGCAGTCTATATCCAGTCTATATGAATTCTATATGCAGTCTATATGCAGTCTATATGCAGTCTAGATGCAGTCTATATGCAGTCTAGATGCAGTCTATATGCAGTCTATATGCAGTCTATATGCAGTCTAGATGCAGTCTATATGCAAGGTGATATGCAGTCTATATCCAGTCTAGATGCAGTCTAGATGCAGTCTATATGCAGTCTATATGAAGTCTATATGCAGTCTATATGCAGTCTAGATGCAGTCTATATGCAGTCTATATGCAGTCTATATGCAGTCTAGATGCAGTCTATATGCAAGGTGATATGCAGTCTATATCCAGTCTAGATGCAGTCTATATGCAGTCTATATGCAGTCTATATGCAGTCTATATGCAGTCTATATGCAAGGTGATATGCAGTCTATATGCAGTCTATATGCGGTCTATATGAGGTCTATATGCGGTCTATATGCAGTCTATATGCAGTCTATATGAGGTCTATATGCAGTCTATATGCAGTCTATATCCAGTCTATATGCAGTCTATATGCAGTCTATATGCAGTCTATATCCAGTCTAGATGCAGTCTATATGCGGTCTATATGCGGTCTATATGCGGTCTATATGCAGTCTATATGCAGTCTATATGCAGTCTATATCCAGTCTATATGCAGTCTATATGCAGTCTATATGCAGTCTATATGCGGTCTATATGCAGTCTATATGCGGTCTAGATGCAGTCTAGATGCAGTCTAGATGCAGTCTATATGCAGTCTATATGCAGTCTAGATGCGGTCTAGATGCGGTCTATATGCAGTCTATATGCAGTCTATATGCAGTCTAGATGCGGTCTATATGCGGTCTATATGCAGTCTAGATGCAGTCTAGATGCAGTCTATATGCAGTCTATATGCAGTCTATATGCAGTCTATATGCAGTCTAGATGCAGTCTAGATGCAGTCTAGATGCAGTCTAGATGCAGTCTAGATGCGGTCTAGATGCGGTCTATATGCAGTCTATATGCAGTCTATATGCAGTCTAGATGCAGTCTAGATGCAGTCTAGATGCAGTCTATATGCAGTCTAGATGCAGTCTAGATGCAGTCTATATGCAGTCTATATGCAGTCTATATGCAGTCTATATGCAGTCTATATGCAAGGTGATATGCAGTCTAGATGCAGTCTAGATGCAGTCTATATGCAGTCTATATGCAGTCTAGATGCAGTCTATATGCAGTCTATATGCAGTCTATATGCAGTCTAGATGCAGTCTAGATGCAGTCTAGATGCAGTCTATATGCAAGGTGATATGCAGTCTATATGCAGTCTATATGCAGTCTATATGCAGTCTAGATGCAGTCTAGATGCAGTCTATATGCAGTCTATATGCAGTCTAGATGCAGTCTATATGCAGTCTATATGCAGTCTATATGCAAGATGATATGAAGTCTCTGAATTTCTCTGAATTTGTTCTGAAGGTGGAAAAGCCAACCAGAGGCAGAGTACAAAGTGACATCTTGCATTTTGGCATCATATATTTTGCCTTATAAACCTGTGTAGATGTTTTAAAATGTGTCAATTTCAGACAAAAGTGACATAATAACAGGCCTACGGTGTGTATTTTCTGCATTTCAAATATTGACATTTAAGAGCTGAACGTATCTTGATACAAAATGTATGTACATGTTTCAGTCCTGCAGCCAAATACAAATGACAAAATACAAAAAGAAAATGTAGTTGAAATACATGTATTTAAAATACTGCCACACGCACGGACGCATATGGACATGCATGCACACACAAACGTGCGCAGACACGTGCAAGCACGCATGCACGCACGCGCGCACACCCACACGCACACACACACACACACACACACACACACACACACAATTCACACAATGACAATTCACAACACAGATTAATTTTCGGTTCAACTTTTGTTTTTAGAAAAAACACATGACATCATGTTCAGAAACATCTCTTAAAAAAAAGTCTTCAATTTCAATTCAGCTAAAACAAAAAAAACAAATGTACAGGTTTCCAAAAGCTTGGGGGAGTAATTGAATAATACATGAACATGGCCTGCACTTTAATACACACTCACACACTCACACACTCACACACTTACAGTCCTCAGTATGTAGCAAGTACAAACACACACTCACACACTCACACACTTACACACTCACACACTTACACACACGGACACACTTACACACTGACACACTCACACACTTGCACACGGAAAAGACCAGCCTCAAAATGAATGCCGGAACAACACGGGAGTAGGTCTCACAAGGAACTTCATGACACAAGGCAACATTATCAGATTCAACACATTCTGGACGGGAACCCTTTTTTTAAGCATTATGTTATACTTTAGCTATTGAAAAATAGCAGATCTACAAGCTCATACGAGCTTGTAGATCTGCTATTTTTTTTTTAATCGTGAAAACGGGGCGCAAATCTTTGAATATATATTCTTTCAGAGCGAACGTTTTTAACTCAAATCATTGCTTCTGAGGGGGGTCCCTAGAACTACATATTTTCAGATGGGGGTCGGCGGCCAATTACAGATAATTCTGGGGGTCCTTGATGTGAAGAAGGTTGAGCACCACTGACACAGAAACATGGGGTTTTCAGAAAACTGTCAGGATTTAGAAGACAAATGTTTTATATCGGCCTCAGTTCTAAATGGGTTTTAACACATAAACAATAACAATAATAACAATGACAGAGTTAGTGGTCACGTGCTACTGTGTAGTGTCCACGATGTAATACTCTTTATAGAAAATACGTCTTCTTGAACACATACAATGAATGCATTACAAAATGGTGCTGTTAATAGGATTATAAATAATATAAATTATTGGTACATGAATTAAATAAGATGGAAATAAAATTGTCGAGCAAAGCTGATTTGGCACATCCATATAGTCTGCGCTATACAATGATGATTAGGTCCAGATAACATTAACCATGTCTTACAGTACGTTTCAAAAGCGGGCCACAGCCAGGCGGGCCACAGCCAGGCGAACGGGCCACAGCCAGGCGAACGGGCCACAGCCAGGCGGGCCACAGCCAGGCGAACGGGCCACAGCCAGGCGAACGGGCCACAGCCAGGCGGGCCACAGCCAGGCCAATTTTCCAGGTGTGCATTATTTGTCAATGGGACCCGGCGACTACCGGCGATAACTGGCGATAGCAGGCAAACAGGCGAAAAGTGGGCGAAGGAACGTTGGCCGAAAAGATGAAAATAATTCATCTTTTGGGGCGACGTCGATAGTGGGCGATGAAATTCAAATGTCGCTCGCCGTTGTTCTCCCGCTGTTAAAACGCACTGTTAAGGGCCTTTCAAACGTGAAGCGATAAAACGTGCCTATAGTTCGTTTTAAATGAGACCTGCGTTTTTGCTCGGAGCACTGGGGAGCAGCCGCGGTGCGACAACGCAAGCGTATTTACGTGAGCGCGGTACCGTACATATGCACGGTCCCGCGACTCACCAGACCTGGATTCTGTTTAGCTTTTTTTTTTACGCTTGCGTTGTGGCGCCCCTCTTGAGAAGACCTGGAGGAGACCTGTCGTTGATCCAGACCCTCTTGAGCAGACCTGGAGGAGACCTGTGTTGATCCAGGCCCTCTTCAACAGACCTGGAGGAGACCTGTGTTGATCCAGACCCTCTTCAACAGACCTGGAGGAGACCTGTGTTGATCCAGACCCTCTTCAACAGACCTGGAGGAGACCTGTGTTGATCCAGACCCTCTTCAACAGACCTGGAGGAGACCTGTGTTGATCCAGACCCTCTTCAACAGACCTGGAGGAGACCTGTGTTGATCCAGACCCTCTTCAACAGACCTGGAGGAGACCTGTGTTGATCCAGACCCTCTTCAACAGACCTGGAGGAGACCTGTGTTGATCCAAGCCCTCTTCAACAGACCTGGAGGAGACCTGTGTTGATCCAGACCCTCTTCAACAGACCTGGAGGAGACCTGTGTTGATCCAGACCCTCTTCAACAGACCTGGAGGAGACCTGTGTTGATCCAGACCCTCTTCAACAGACCTGGAGGAGACCTGTGTTGATCCAGACCCTCTTCAACAGACCTGAAGGAGACCTGTGTTGATCCAGACCCTCTTCAACAGACCTGGAGGAGACCTGTGTTGATCCAGACCCTCTTCAACAGACCTGGAGGAGACCTGTGTTGATCCAGACCTGGAGGAGACCTGTGTTGATCCAGACCCTCTTCAACAGACCTGGAGGAGACCTGTCGTTGATCCAGGCAACAACGCCTGCGTTCCTCGCTTCACGTTTGCAAGGCCCTTATTACTGCAGCACATGTGCCAATATAACTGTGCATGTGTCGTTGCCAGGTCCAGCTTTACATGCACTTTCCCATCTCTCTTTCTCGTGTTGCACGTTATACGTTTTAAGATGTCAGTGCTATCAGGTAAAGTGCAACTAGGAGTTGTGTAGAAGCCACAAAAACAGATTCTACTGTATCTGTTGGATTGGGGGAAAGCACTGAGTCATAATTGTTTCTCCTCTCCTCTGTTTTGTAACAATTTAACTGTAATGGTACAGTAAATATGACCTACAACACAAATACACATGATCTGTCCTCGTTAAAACATATTTGTGCTGCTGTTTTTACTTCCCATATACAGTAAGTGCTCTTACTGTATGTTCAAAATTATGATATATCTGCTGTCTGGAGGAAACCACCTAACTCCCAACATGTTACGTTTTCAGCAAATTAAAAATATGAGCTCCTAACTCCTAAGTGGAGTTAGGAGGTACTTTTTAATACTTTTCACTGGTTCATTTTTTTTAAACAACACACAGGGTGTTCAATAGCACTGATTTATGAAACAAATGAAGTGAACAGGTGCAGTTAGCTGGTTTGGCAGATCGTTTGAGGATTTAATGGAGTTGGGAGGTTTTTCCCAAAGAACGTCATAATACTTTCCATTGGTTCACTATGTATTTAAGCAACACACAGAGGCACAGGGTGTTCAATAGCAACACACAGAGGCACAGGGCGTTCAATAGCAAACAATCAAATTAATCCAACACGTCAAAAATGTTGGTTTCTTCCGGACAGCAACAATATACTGTGTATGATATGGAAATGACATGGTTCTAAACTGCCTCCCCCCTGGCTCCCCCTGATGGAGGGGAAAGGAACTGGTCTCTATACTGCCTCCCCCTGGCTCCCCCTGATGGAGGGGAAAGGAACTGGTCTCTATACTGCCTCCCCCTGGCTCCCCCTGATGGAGGGGAAAGGAACTGGTCTCTATACTGCCTCCCCCTGGCTCCCCCTGATGGAGGGGAAAGGAACTGGTCTCTATACTGCCTCCCCCTGGCTCCCCCTGATGGAGGGGAAAGGAACTGGTCTCTATACTGCCTCCCCCTGGCTCCCGCCTGATGGAGGGGAAAGGAACTGGTCTCTATACTGCCTCCCCCTGGCTCCCCCTGATGGAGGGGAAAGGAACTGGTCTCTATACTGCCTCCCCCTGGCTCCCCCTGATGGAGGGGAAAGGAACTGGTCTCTATACTGCCTCCCCCTGGCTCCCCCTGGTGGAGGGGAAAGGAACTGGTCTCTATACTGCCTCCCCCTGGCTCCCGCCTGATGGAGGGGAAAGGAACTGGTCTCTAAACTGCCTCCCCCTGGATCCCGCCTGATGGAGGGGAAAGGAACTGGTCTCTATACCGCCTCCCCCTGGCTCCCGCCTGATGGAGGGGAAAGGAACTGGTCTCTATACTGCCTCCCCCTGGCTCCCGCCTGATGGAGGGGAAAGGAACTGGTCTCTATACTGCCTCCCCCTGGCTCCCGCCTGATGGAGGGGAAAGGAACTGGTTGGAATAACGTGTTCCTTCCACGCGCTACGTCCAACCAGGGGAACTCCACCCTGTCAGGTGTAAAGGAGCAACTTGGACACACAGGCATGAAGGAAGCATGAGTTCAAGTCCGTTGCTCTCCCCATGTCCCCCATATATGGGGACTAGGCTGGCGGAGGGTGTGTAGAGCCCAGGATCACATTAGATAATTGACACAGGGGTGAAAAATGGGTTACAAAATTGTGGGATAAAAATTATAAAGAAGGAAATTACATGGTTCACCCATTAAATAGCGGCACTGAGCACTTTGTGTGCAAGATCCCAGGTACAACATATGGTAGTGCAGCCATCTTACCAGGGAAACAACAGAAGGAAGGAATAGCAGGAGAACACAACAGTATAAATGCCTCTTTCAACATTATAAATGCTTCATACAGGTGGCATAATACAGTGTGACACACACACACACACACACGCACACACACACACGCACACACACACACACGACCGTAGTCATTCCATTGTCTTGACATTGACATAAAACAAATAAAATACCATCGGACTGTTCTCATTCTGCATCAAACATACATTCCAAATTGTTTGTTTTTTTCCCGTGGAAATGCTTTCTAGCGAAATGTGTGCGAGTCAAACCCGCGCACGCTGCATGCACGCACAGAGACATACATGATGATAAGTAGAACAAGGTTTTGTTGGCCAGCTGTTTGTATCCGAGTGGAATAGTAAGAGAGTGGCGACGCTATAGCGTTGACTCCCATTGTAACAATGGGATGCGGAAGTGCTCATTCTATCTCAAAGGGATAGTTCCAATGTTTGGAACTATAGCCCATAGGCACCCGCTTTGTCTCAAAGGGATAGTTCCAATGTTTGGAACTATAGCCCATAGGCACCCGCTTTGTCTCAATGGGATAGTTCCAATGTTTGGAACTATAGCCCATAGGCACCCGCTTTGTCTCAATGGGATAGTTCCAATGTTTGGAACTATAGCCCATAGGCACCCGCTTTGTCTCAATGGGATAGTTCCAATGTGTGGAACTATAGCCAATAGGCACCCGCTTTGCGGCGAGATCAAAGCGTGTCGCTACTCTCTTACTAGATTACTCTGGTTTGTATGTGTCTGTGTTTCTGTGATTTATTTTATTTTATTTATTTGGGGTATTGTATTGTTGACACAGGCCGTCGGTATAATAGACAAAGCGCCTTGCCCACAAGCGCACGCGCAGTCGCACAGGGCTTTAAGCAACTAGTCGACTAGTAAACTTGGCAACTAGTCAACTAGTAAAAATCACTAGAAGTTAAAGCCCACAGTCGCACCGGCAAACTGCCCACCCACGCATCCCAGAATCAGAATACATCGCTCTAATCGCATGCACACAAAGTCAGCAGCCCAGCCCAGCACCGTCTGTCTGCCTGTCTGCCTGTCTGCCTGTCTGCCTGTCTGCATGTCTGCCTGTCTGTCTGTCTGTCTGTCCGTCCAAGGGGGGGGGGGGGGGTCATCAATCATCACCTGGCGTGGATATTGGCGATGATGACGCCGTCCTGAGGAAGGACGTCTTTGACGGGCAGCTCGCCGACGCCCTCTCCCCCTCCTCCTCCTCCTCCTCCCCCTCCTCCTCCGCCGCCCTCCCCTGCCCCCCCTCCCCCTCCCCCACCGTGGTCCGTGCTCTCGCAGCTGCTCTGGGGGGACTCTGGAGGAGGCTGGTACAGCACGCTGGCCAACAGGAAGAACGTTATGCCCAGCACCTGTATGTAGGGGGGGGGGGCAGAGAGATTAACATTAAGACCCATTCAGGACGGCGGGAACACCCTTTTGGTGTTTTAAGCATTATGTCATACTTTAGCTATTGAAAAATAGCAGATCTCGGTGCCGCGCTACGAGCTTGTAGATCTGCTATATTTTTATGAAAAATCGTGAAAATGTGGCGCAAAGTTTTGAATATATGTGACCACTTATTTTTTTCGAATTGACATATTGGTTGTTCAGTTTGACCCACCAGTTTTGGAGATATGGCTTATAGAGTAATGTCTTGCAGGGAAACAGCGAGTTGAAAACAGGCTTGAAAGGTTCACTTCTGTGGTCTCTAACATTACACCTAGCTACATGTTTAAGCATTTATTTCGTATGTCGATTTCAGACATGCTCTAGTATGTGAAGAGTGCAATTAACTCATTTTGGATTAAAAAGAAAAGTCTTGCTGCCATGACTGACTCTTGTATCAAAATGAGTCACATATATTATTTCAGAGCAAACTTTTTTTAACTCAAATCTTTGCTTCTGGGTGGGGGGGGGGGGGGGGTCCCTGGAACCACATATTTTCAGATGGGGGTCCGCGGCCAAATACTGATAATTCCGGGGGTCCTCGACATGGAAAAGGTTGAGAACCACTGACAGAAACATGGGTTATCAGAAAACTGTGTGTACTGTCATTACCTTATATATAATGGCAGCTATCAGGGTGTACTGTTATTACCTTATATATAATGGCAGCTATCAGGGTGTACTGTTATTACCTTATATATAATGCCAGCTATCAGCGTGTACTGTATGTCATTACCTTATATATAATGGCAGCTATCAGCGTGTACTGTCATTACCTTATATATAATGGCAGCTATCAGGGTGTACTGTTATTACCTTATATATAATGCCAGCTATCAGCGTGTACTGTTATTACCTTATATATAATGCCAGCTATCAGCGTGTACTGTATGTCATTACCTTATATATAATGCCAGCTATCAGGGTGTACTGTTATTACCTTATATATAATGCCAGCTATCAGCGTGTACTGTTATTACCTTATATATAATGCCAGCTATCAGCGTGTACTGTCATTACCTTATATATAATGCCAGCTATCAGCGTGTACTGTTATTACCTTATATATAATGCCAGCTATCAGCGTGTACTGTTATTACCTTATATATAATGCCAGCTATCAGCGTGTACTGTCATTACCTTATATATAATGCCAGCTATCAGCGTGTACTGTATGTTATTACCTTATATATAATGCCAGCTATCAGGGTGTACTGTTATTACCTTATATATAATGCCAGCTATCAGCGTGTACTGTCATTACCTTATATATAATGCCAGCTATCAGCGTGTACTGTATGTTATTACCTTATATATAATGCCAGCTATCAGGGTGTACTGTCATTACCTTATATATAATGCCAGCTATCAGGGTGTACTGTTATTACCTTATATATAATGCCAGCTATCAGCGTGTACTGTCATTACCTTATATATAATGCCAGCTATCAGCGTGTACTGTTATTACCTTATATATAATGCCAGCTATCAGGGTGTACTGTCATTACCTTATATATAATGCCAGCTATCAGCGTGTACTGTATGTTATTACCTTATATATAATGCCAGCTATCAGCGTGTACTGTTATTACCTTATATATAATGCCAGCTATCAGCGTGTACTGTTATTACCTTATATATAATGCCAGCTATCAGCGTGTACTGTTATTACCTTATATATAATGCCAGCTATCAGCGTGTACTGTTATTACCTTATATATAATGCCAGCTATCAGCGTGTACTGTCATTACCTTATATATAATGCCAGCTATCAGGGTGTACTGTCATTACCTTATATATAATGCCAGCTATCAGCGTGTACTGTTATTACCTTATATATAATGCCAGCTATCAGGGTGTACTGTCATTACCTTATATATAATGCCAGCTATCAGGGTGTACTGTCATTACCTTATATATAATGCCAGCTATCAGCGTGTACTGTTATTACCTTATATATAATGCCAGCTATCAGCGTGTACTGTTATTTTACCTTATATATAATGCCAGCTATCAGCGTGTACTGTTATTTTACCTTATATATAATGCCAGCTATCAGCGTGTACTGTTATTACCTTATATATAATGCCAGCTATCAGTGTGTACTGTTATTACCTTATATATAATGCCAGCTATCAGCGTGTACTGTTATTACCTTATATATAATGCCAGCTATCAGCGTGTACTGTATGTTATTACCTTATATATAATGCCAGCTATCAGCGTGTACTGTTATTACCTTATATATAATGCCAGCTATCAGCGTGTACTGTTATTACCTTATATATAATGCCAGCTATCAGCGTGTACTGTTATTACCTTATATATAATGCCAGCTATCAGCGTGTACTGTTATTACCTTATATATAATGCCAGCTATCAGCGTGTACTGTCATTACCTTATATATAATGCCAGCTATCAGGGTGTACTGTCATTACCTTATATATAATGCCAGCTATCAGCGTGTACTGTTATTACCTTATATATAATGCCAGCTATCAGGGTGTACTGTCATTACCTTATATATAATGCCAGCTATCAGGGTGTACTGTCATTACCTTATATATAATGCCAGCTATCAGCGTGTACTGTTATTACCTTATATATAATGCCAGCTATCAGCGTGTACTGTTATTTTACCTTATATATAATGCCAGCTATCAGCGTGTACTGTCATTACCTTATATATAATGCCAGCTATCAGGGTGTACTGTCATTACCTTATATATAATGCCAGCTATCAGCGTGTACTGTTATTACCTTATATATAATGCCAGCTATCAGCGTGTACTGTTATTTTACCTTATATATAATGCCAGCTATCAGCATGTACTGTCATTACCTTATATATAATGCCAGCTATCAGGGTGTACTGTCATTACCTTATATATAATGCCAGCTATCAGCGTGTACTGTTATTACCTTATATATAATGCCAGCTATAAGCGTGTACTGTTATTACCTTATATATAATGCCAGCTATCAGTGTGTACTGTCATTACCTTATATATAATGCCAGCTATCAGTGTGTACTGTCATTACCTTATATATAATGCCAGCTATCAGCGTGTACTGTTATTACCTTATATATAATGCCAGCTATCAGGGTGGACTGTTATTTTACCTTATATATAATGCCAGCTATCAGCGTGTACTGTCATTACCTTATATATAATGCCAGCTAGCAGCGTGTACTGTTATTACCTTATATATAATGCCAGCTATCAGTGTGTACTGTCATTACCTTATATATAATGCCAGCTATCAGGGTGTACTGTCATTACCTTATATATAATGCCAGCTATCAGTGTGTACTGTCATTACCTTATATATAATGCCAGCTATCAGCGTGTACTGTTATTACCTTATATATAATGCCAGCTATCAGGGTGGACTGTTATTTTACCTTATATATAATGCCAGCTATCAGCGTGTACTGTCATTACCTTATAAATAATGCCAGCTATCAGGGTGTACTGTCATTACCTTATATATAATGCCAGCTATCAGCGTGTACTGTTATTACCTTATATATAATGCCAGCTATCAGCGTGTACTGTCATTACCTTATATATAATGCCAGCTATCAGTGTGTACTGTTATTACCTTATATATAATGCCAGCTATCAGCGTGTACTGTCATTACCTTATATATAATGCCAGCTATCAGCGTGTACTGTTATTAATAATGCCAGCTATCAGGGTGTACTGTCATTACCTTATATATAATGCCAGCTATCAGTGTGTACTGTCATTACCTTATATATAATGCCAGCTATCAGGGTGTACTGTTATTACCTTATATATAATGCCAGCTATCAGCGTGTACTGTCATTACCTTATATATAATGCCAGCTATCAGCGTGTACTGTTATTACCTTATATATAATGCCAGCTATCAGCGTGTACTGTTATTACCTTATATATAATGCCAGCTATCAGCGTGTACTGTTATTACCTTATATATAATGCCAGCTATCAGGGTGTACTGTCATTACCTTATATATAATGCCAGCTATCAGCGTGTACTGTTATTACGTTATATATAATGCCAGCTATCAGGGTGTACTGTCATTAATAATAATAATAATAATGGATTTTATTTATAACGCACTTTATATTCCAAGGAATCTCAAAGTGCTACAGAAAATAAAAGCAGAAGAAACAACACACCATTAAAAACATCTAATAAAACAGGAACATTTAAAACATAAGGAACATTTAAAATATAGGGCAGGGCTATAAAAATGCTTTGCTAAAAAGGAAAGTTTTTAGTCCTCTCTTAAAACTGTCGACCGACTGTGGGGCTCTCAGGTGGGCGGGGAGAGCGTTCCACAGTTCGGGGGCGACCGAGCAGAAGGCCCGGTCACCCATGGTGCGTAGGTTTGTTTTTGAGGGTTTGAGGAGGTTGGTGTTTGAGGAGCGGAGGGAGCGGGTAGAGGATTGAACTGTGACAAGTTCCTTGAGGTAGGGGGGGGCATTGCCGTGGATGCACTGGTGGGTTAGCAGGGAAATCTTATATTCAGTCCGGAATGAGATGGGGAGCCAGTGGAGTGAGCGGAGGATGGGTGTGATGTGCTCGTATTTACGCACTCTCATCAGGATCCTAGCAGCGCTGTTCTGAATGTATTGGAGCCTTTGAAGGCTCTTGCTAGGGATCCTGATGAGAAGTGCGTTGCAGTAGTCCAACCTGGAGGAGACAAAGGCGTGGACCAACTTTTCAGCATCAGGTAGAGAGAGGGTGGGACGGAGTTTGGCTATGTTTTTAAGATGGAAGAATGATGTTTTGCAGAGGTGTTTGATGTGGGCCTCATAGTTGAGGTGGGGGTCCATTTTAACACCCAGGTTTGTGACAACTGATGAAAGTGGAATGTCCTGGCCAGAGAAGGTGATGCTTGTTATGGGGGATGATTGAACCTGGTGTGGGGTGCCGATGAGAATGGCTTCTGTTTTGGAGCTGTTTAGTTGCAGGAAGTTGTGTTTCATCCACGCCTTTATCTCCTCCAGGCAGATGGTGAGTGTGGATGAAGGTGATGAAGATGGTGACGGGGAGGACAGTGGGGCAGCAGAGCAGGGAGGGGTTGGGTCCAGTTTTATGTACAGTTGTGTGTCATCAGCATAGCAATGGAAGGATAATCCATGCCTGCTGATGACACGGCCGAGGGGAAGCAGGTACAGAGTGAACAGGGTGGGGCCAAGCACAGAGCCCTGGGGGACACCACATGTGACAGGCTGGGTCCGGGACTTTGCACTTCCCAGGGAGACACACTCAGTTCTGTCTGTGAGGTAGGATGTGAACCAGTCCAGGGTGGTGTCGCAGAGTCCGATGGTGGAGTGCAGGCGGTGAAGGAGGATGGTGTGGTCAATTGTGTCGAAGGCTGCAGTGAGGTCCAGGAGGATGAGGAGGGAAGGGGAGCCAGCATCAGCTGCCATGAGTATGTCGTTTGTGACCCTGACCAGTGCGGTTTCAGTGCTGTGGGCGGAGCGGAAACCAGACTGAAATTTTTCTGACAGGTTGTTGGTGTGAAGGTGGGTTTGTAGTTGTGCGGCGACGACTTTCTCCAACACCTTGGAGAGGAATGGGAGGTTGGAGATAGGTCTGTAGTTGGCATGGGCATCCGCGTTTAAGGTGGGTTTTTTGAGTAGGGGTGTTATGATGGCAGTTTTTAGTGCTGATGGAACGTGGCCGGACTGAGTGGAGTGGTTTATTGCATTGGTGATTAGAGGGCTAATGGCTTGGATGTGTACTTTGAGCAGGGCTGTGGGGAAGGGGTCCAAGGTGCAGGTGGAAGGCTTCATTCGCCTGATGATATCCTCGATCTGTTGCTGAGTGGTGGGAGTGAAGCAGCAGAGAGGCTGGGGGGATCCCGGCTGTGGGCTGGCAGTCGGGGGAGATGAAGTGGGGGGGGCAGAGAGGGATGAACGGATGGTGTCAACTTTCGTTCTGAAAAATGAAAGGAAGTCGTTACACTGTTCAGCTGTGGTTGCTTGGTTTGAGGGGGTTTGGGGTTTGAGAAAGTGGTTTATGGTTGAGAAAAGTTGTTTTGAGTTGCCGGGGCTGTTATTTATGATGTTGGAGTAAAATGTGGATTGTGCATCTCTGAGGGACTTTGAGTAGGCCTTTTGGTGGTCTCTGTAGGCCATTTTATGGACCGTGAGTCCTGAGGCCTTGAGGCGCCTTTCAAGGACACGCCCTGCTGCCTTCATTTTCCGCAGTTCACTGGTGTACCATGGGGCTGAACGGGAAAATGTGACAGTCCGTGTCTGTATTGGGGCGTGAGTGTCGAGGAGATTGCACAGTGATTTATTGTAAAAAGCCACCGATTCAGTTGCTGATGAGTGGGCGGCAGAAGACAGGTGGTGGAGGTCCAGGGTCAGGGTGTCTGGGTTGATGCGTTTGAAGTTTCTGAAGTGGATTTGGCGTTTGGGTTTGGTATGGGAGGGAGGGAAAGGCAGCTCAATGGAAATGACTTTGTGGTCAGACACACCCAAGTCGTAGACGGCCAGGTTGCTGACAGGAGCGGAGTCGGTGATAACCAGGTCTAGTGTGTGCCCCTTGTTGTGTGTGGGGACATGGACGTGTTGTGATAGATTTAGGCAGTCCAGTAGTGTAAGGAATTCTGAGGCAAAGGGGCAGGAGGGGTCATTACCTTATATATAATGCCAGCTATCAGGGTGTACTGTCATTACCTTATATATAATGCCAGCTATCAGCGTGTACTGTTATTACCTTATATATAATGCCAGCTATCAGCGTGTACTGTTATTTTACCTTATATATAATGCCAGCTATCAGCGTGTACTGTCATTACCTTATATATAATGCCAGCTATCAGCGTGTACTGTTATTTTACCTTATATATAATGCCAGCTATCAGCGTGTACTGTCATTACCTTATATATAATGCCAGCTATCAGGGTGTACTGTCATTACCTTATATATAATGCCAGCTATCAGCGTGTACTGTTATTACCTTATATATAATGCCAGCTATAAGCGTGTACTGTTATTACCTTATATATATAATGCCAGCTATCAGTGTGTACTGTTATTACCTTATATATAATGCCAGCTATCAGGGTGTACTGTCATTACCTTATATATAATGCCAGCTATCAGCGTGTACTGTTATTAATAATGCCAGCTATCAGTGTGTACTGTCATTACCTTATATATAATGCCAGCTATCAGCGTGTACTGTTATTACCTTATATATAATGCCAGCTATCAGGGTGGACTGTTATTTTACCTTATATATAATGCCAGCTATCAGCGTGTACTGTCATTACCTTATATATAATGCCAGCTATCAGCGTGTACTGTTATTACCTTATATATAATGCCAGCTATCAGCGTGTACTGTATGTTATTACCTTATATATAATGCCAGCTATCAGCGTGTACTGTCATTACCTTATATATAATGCCAGCTATCAGTGTGTACTGTCATTACCTTATATATAATGCCAGCTATCAGTGTGTACTGTCATTACCTTATATATAATGCCAGCTATCAGTGTGTACTGTCATTACCTTATATATAATGCCAGCTATCAGTGTGTACTGTTATTACCTTATATATAATGCCAGCTATCAGTGTGTACTGTCATTACCTTATATATAATGCCAGCTATCAGTGTGTACTGTCATTACCTTATATATAATGCCAGCTATCAGTGTGTACTGTTATTACCTTATATATAATGCCAGCTATCAGTGTGTACTGTCATTACCTTATATATAATGCCAGCTATCAGTGTGTACTGTCATTACCTTATATATAATGCCAGCTATCAGTGTGTACTGTTATTACCTTATATATAATGCCAGCTATCAGGGTGTACTGTCATTACCTTATATATATAATGCCAGCTATCAGCGTGTACTGTTATTACCTTATATATAATGCCAGCTATCAGGGTGTACTGTCATTACCTTATATATAATGCCAGCTATCAGGGTGTACTGTCATTACCTTATATATATAATGCCAGCTATCAGCGTGTACTGTTATTACCTTATATATAATGCCAGCTATCAGTGTGTACTGTTATTACCTTATATATAATGCCAGCTATCAGCGTGTACTGTTATTACCTTATATATAATGCCAGTTATCAGTGTGTACTGTTATTACCTTATATATAATGCCAGCTATCAGTGTGTACTGTTATTACCTTATATATAATGCCAGCTATCAGCGTGTACTGTTATTACCTTATATATAATGCCAGTTATCAGTGTGTACTGTTATTACCTTATATATAATGCCAGCTATCAGCGTGTACTGTTATTACCTTATATATAATGCCAGCTATCAGGGTGTACTGTTATTACCTTATATATAATGCCAGCTATCAGCGTGTACTGTTATTACCTTATATATAATGCCAGCTATCAGGGTGTACTGTCATTACCTTATATATAATGCCAGCTATCAGTGTGTACTGTTATTACCTTATATATAATGCCAGTTATCAGTGTGTACTGTTATTACCTTATATATAATGCCAGCTATCAGCGTGTACTGTTATTACCTTATATATAATGCCAGCTATCAGGGTGTACTGTTATTACCTTATATATAATGCCAGCTATCAGCGTGTACTGTTATTACCTTATATATAATGCCAGCTATCAGCGTGTACTTTTATTACCTTATATATAATGCCAGCTATCAGCGTGTACTGTTATTACCTTATATATAATGCCAGCTATCAGCGTGTACTGTCATTACCTTATATATAATGCCAGCTATCAGCGTGTACTGTTATTACCTTATATATAATGCCAGCTATCAGTGTGTACTGGCTCATGGCAGAGTTGTGGTAGAGGTAACAGGATCCCTGCTCTCCACACTGGTCCTGCCACAGCAAGCAGGACAGATCAATCACTGAGCCGAAGGCTATTGGTCCTGGGATCCCACCTGTAGGCCAATGAACAACAAGACAGATCAATCACTGAGCCGAAGGCTATTGGTCCTGGGATCCCACCTGTAGGCCAATAGGTGCTGCCACACTATCGAAAGAGCCGCGCACGTTCTCGGCTGTGCGCAGCTTATTTTCCGAGTTTTTAGACAGCTGGTGGATGGAAAAGAAGCTCCACCTCCGCGGAAGACTTGCGCGACGGCCAGATCCCCGGAAACGCTCTCCTCCGCGCAAGTCGTCCGTGGAGGTGGAGCTTAATTTCCATCCACCAGCTGTCTAAAAACCCGGAAAATAAGCTGCGCACAGCTTAAGAAGTGCGTGGCTGTCGACCGTTTTGCGCTTAGGTGTGGAAACGGTCAATCAACAACAACCAGTATTAACACTTTGACTTCTAAACACGAGTTGCTTGAGTTGAGTTAATTGTAGAACACTTTCCCTGCGATTCTCGAGTTGCCCGAGTTATGTTTTCATTGTTTAATCCACGTTTCTGATCAGTTTTAAGTCATACGGGAAATCCACCGGACAGAGTGGGATATGAGACGTGTTTTGATGACGTCATCGCACAAAGGTCCGTCGCTCCGCCGTGCAAAGGGTTCTGGGAAATTGAGTCACTGTTGTTTACAATGGAGAAACCGCCGGAGGAAGAAGCCATGCGCTGCCCAGTCTGTTGTTGTGATCGCCGCTATGGAATGCTATGGACTTTTCAACACTACAACAAGCGATTGCACCGTTTTAAAGTGGATTTTCATGACAAGCAACTCAGCGGTCGGTGCAGTGGCTGTTCAAAGGTAACTTTAACCAACTCAGTGGCTGTTCAAAGGTAACTTTAACCAACTCAGTGGCTGTTCAAAGGTAACTTTAACCAACTCAGTGGCTGTTCAAAGGTAACTTTAACCAACTCAGTGGCTGTTCAAAGGTAACTTTAACCAACTCAGTGGCTGTTCAAAGGTAACTTTAACCAACTCAGCGGCTGTTCAAAGGTAACTTTAACCAACTCAGCGGTCGGTGCAGTGGCTGTTCAAAGGTAACTTTAACCAACTCAGAGGTCGGTGCAGTGGCTGTTCAAAGGTAACTTTAACCAACTCAGCGGCTGTTCAAAGGTAACTTTAACCAACTCAGCGGCTGTTCAAAGGTAACTTTAACCAACTCAGCGGCTGTTCAAAGGTAACTTTAACCAACTCAGCGGTCGGTGCAGTGGCTGTTCAAAGGTAACTTTAACCAACTCAGCGGCTGTTCAAAGGTAACTTTAACCAACTCAGTGGCTGTTCAAAGGTAACTTTAACCAACTCAGCGGTCGGTGCAGTGGCTGTTCAAAGGTAACTTTAACCAACTCAGCGGTCGGTGCAGTGGCTGTTCAAAGGTAACTTTAACCAACTCAGTGGCTGTTCAAAGGTAACTTTAACCAACTCAGTGGCTGTTGAAAGGTAACTTTAACCAACTCAGCGGTCGGTGCGTCAAAGGTAACTTTAACCAACTCAGTGGCTGTTCAAAGGTAACTTTAACCAACTCAGCGGCTGTTCAAAGGTAACTTTAACCAACTCAGCGGTCGGTGCAGTGGCAGTTCAAAGGTAACTTTAACCAACTCAGTGGCTGTTCAAAGGTAACTTTAACCAACTCAGTGGCTGTTCAAAGGTAACTTTAAACATAGGCAGTCGAGCCTAAAAGACGGCCGTAAATGGTCCGCAGTTAACCAGCTGTTAAACAATTTAAAATCAATGGAGGACAAAGTAGCCTACTCACGTTTTCCCCTTTTTTATTGGCACACATGCCAATAAAAAAACACTTTCATTACAGCATTATGCTGTGATGAAGGCTCACAGATGCTGTGATGAAAGCTCATAGACAAAACGCATAAGCGTCCGTTACCAATAAACAAAGGCTTACACATTTGGCTGTGAGCCTCCATCAGAGCATTTTGGATGTTAAGGCCCTTTTAGGATTTTTTTCAATTCCTATTTTTGAAATGTATATTGGATTTGGGGTCTAGCACTGCACTGAGACAGTGAGACTGCAACCATGTGCAACCTCTTTTTCTTATTTATTTAGACAGGGTTATTGGACACTGGATGACATTTACTATTACCATATTAAAACTAGTTATATCCCTCAGACAGACAGACAGACAGACAGACAGACAGACAGACAGACAGACAGGAAGTAGGGTGCCACACATCTTGTTGATGTTTCCACCAACTAATAATAAACTCCTACCAATAAATAACACTGTAAATGATGTAACAGCAACACTGGATGAGCATAGTCTGCTGTTTACTGTGCTGTTGGATTGTAATAATGTCATAACCGTTGCCAACCAGTAGGGGTCTCTACACGCCTGCATTCATGTAGAGTTGTAGAATTGTAGACAGACAAATAGTGGATCACATTTCCTCGGATCTTGGCAGACAGATAAAAGATATCTTTGATGCTGCGTGGCTAGACTTCTGGTCTAAGTCGTGCCTTCGCTGTTGCAGCACCCACTCTCTGGAATAGCCTCCCTTTTTATATTAAAAGTGCTCAGTCCATTGAACTATTTAAGTCTCTTCTTAAGACTCATCTCTTTTCTATGGCCTTTGATCATTCCTGATTTTTTAATTTTGTCATTTGAACTGTTTAATTTCTTGTTGTTACTTGTTTGATGTTTTTGTATTTTGTATGCATAACTGTCTCTAGATTTCATTGTGTAAAGCACTTTGGTCAATCTCGATTGTTTTAAATGTGCAATATAAATAAAGCTTGAAGATATATTTGATGCTCTCTCCATGGCTAGACTTCTGGTCTGATCCTTGGAGTCAGCTCCATATTCCTGCTGTTTCAGTGTTCCGTACACTTGGTATAGCTTCTCTTTCTTCTGCTTATATAGTCTTATATAGTCTTATATAGTCTTATATAGTCTTATATAGTCTTATATAGTCTTCCCTCAGACCTTCTCCTTGTAGAATAAAAACAGTGTTTTCGGTGGGCGAGTCATGTGAACGTGTATGTATGCCACACCATGTAAAACCAGCTACCGTGGCAACGACAAACACACAGACAGACAGACAGACAGACAGACAGACAGACAGACAGACAGACAGACAGACAGACAGACAGACAGACAGACAGACAGACAGACAGACAGACAGACAGACAGACAGACAGACCTACCCAGTGAGCGCACCACAATCCACTGGATGCCAAGTCCGAAAGACCTCTGACTGTCTGGCACACACCTGGAGAGAGACAACATGTCAGTCAGACACACACCTGGAGAGAGACAACATGTCAGTCAGACACACACCTGGAGAGAGACAACATGTCAGTCAGGCACACACCTGGAGAGAGACAACATGTCAGTCAGGCACACACCTGGAGAGAGACAACATGTCAGTCAGACACAACATGCACGCTCATAAAGACCTCTGACTGTCTGGCACACACCTGGAGAGAGACAACATGTCAGTCAGACACAACATGCACGCTCATAAAGACCTCTGACTGTCTGGCACACACCTGGAGAGAGACAACACGTCAGTCAGACACATGTACGCTCATAAAGACCTCTGACTGTCTGGCACACACCTGGAGAGAGACAACATGTCAGTCAGACACACACCTGGAGAGAGACAACACATCAGTCAGACACATGTACGCTCATAAAGACCTCTGATGAATTGAACATGGAGGACCCTGATGTAAACAAGTCTTAGTGCTTTTCCTGGTGTTATCCTTTTTTGTATTGACTTGTGCTTTGGTTTGAAATGTACCCACATACTGTGAATAGTTTCAATCAATCAATCAATCAATCAATCAATCAATCAATCAATCAGCTACTAATGCTGCTAATGCTCTGAAACCGTATCGCAACTAATGGAACATTCTCTCACTTCACATTATTAGAGGTCAACTTTATTACTGCCGCTAGGTGGCAGCATAAGCACTCCTCACTCTACGCTCTCACGCTACGTTCATTTCAGGTTATTCAGGGAGGTGGGGGCTGTTGTCGTGGACATCGTTAACTGTAGCTCAGACCCCTTAGCTATCATTACAAACAGTTACATTTGCTCAGCGATGCGATACAAACTCACAAATGATTTACGATTGTCGGGATGCGTGATGGCTCACCACGGACAGCGCTCAAAGCTTTTAGAGTTACAGCGCTTTGAAAATCCTGTTATAATGGAGGCTCAATGGAGCTGGATGTAAAAATCCCATAGCTGGTGGGGACAGAGGCTCTCCATAGCAACCGGAGCAATGCCAAAAGGTAAATTGACGGTCGCCGCTTTCATATAATATGGAGTATACGGTTGTCTACGGACATGCACGTAGTTAGCACCTTTAGTACCTTTAGCTTTACTCTCATGACTCTCATCTTAAGCCTCTAAATGTTTTATATAACTCCCTGTGCAGGTTTGTATTGAGATGCACATATGATACCAACCACTGCCTCAAATCACTCAATTGGCTGCAGCCTAAATCAAGACAGCAACTACACTGGTTTCTCTTCATTTATAAATGCATTTATTTTAGATGACCTGCTTACTTGAAGCAGTACCTGACTCAGTCTACCTCATCATATCCACTAAGACATCTACAATACCCTTACTTTAAAATCCCCAAAATCTCCAATGTGGTTGGGCAGAGGTGTTTCTGCTACAAAGGCCCATTCGATTGGAACAACCTCCCTCTATCTCTTAGATCCATTTCATCATTTAGTAGCTTCAGGACCTCCTTACTTTCACATCTAGACTCAACCTGTCTAGATGCTTCTAACCTGACTGTAACCAATTATGACACTGAAATATTTGCACTGTGACCTTATCTCCATTGTGTATTATGTGGTGGTTGGTGGTGTAGGTGGAAGAGGGTGAGCAAGCTATGTGTATATATGTATGTATTTGTATATCTGTTTGTATCTGTGTACTGCATGTTTTGTGTATTTGTGTACAGTATGCCTTTCTGTATTTTGTTTGTTTATGGGTCCCTCCTGAAAATGAGATGGTGCATCTCAAGGGGCTGTCCCTTCAATACAAATCTGAAATCTTTAGCTATGATTATAATCGTAGAAAGCAGAGAAAAAAGTTCATATTATTTCCGTTCCCCAATCCCCAGCGGTTCCATGGATGGATGGATGTAGAGGACGCACACCAGCATAGGTACAACAAGACTTCTTCACTTAATATTAGTTTGGTTGGTTGTTTTGTCCACGCCTATACCTGAGTGTGGCAGTGAGGGCCGGGATGCTGCAGAGGAAGGTGAAGCCTACCTGAGTGTGGCAGTGAGGGCCGGGATGCTGCAGAGGAAGGTGAAGCCTACCTGAGTGTGGCAGTGAGGGCCGGGATGCTGCAGAGGAAGGTGAAGCCTACCTGAGTGTGGCAGTGAGGGCCGGGATGCTGCAGAGGAAGGTGAAGCCTACCTGAGTGTGGCAGTGAGGGCCGGGATGCTGCAGAGGAAGGTGAAGCCTACCTGAGTGTGGCAGTGAGGGCCGGGATGCTGCAGAGGAAGGTGAAGCCTACCTGAGTGTGGCAGTGAGGGCCGGGATGCTGCAGAGGAAGGTGAAGCTGATGATGACGAAGAGGAAGGAGAGGAAGGTTGGCATGTGGTGGCAGGTGCTGGAACACTTCCCCGCCAGCGCCAAGCCCTCGTCACCCCGCGACATGTTGCTGCCCGCCACACAGCTGCACCCCGAGTACACCTGGTAACACATCGATAAGAGACATTACACCTATAACACACCGATAGAGACAGAGTCATCTGTCTCTTGCTCTAGAAAGTGCCAATGTTCCCATCTAGATCACCGGATAATCAGCAAAGACCTCCGAACATCGTGCGTTTTATCCAAACCATGGAGAGCTCCGTAGATTTCGAGTTATTCAGCTTTTTAGTCAGCCTATATAATGGGAGGTGGACGGCAGCGCAGTTGCGCAATGCGGTCTAGGATCGCCAAAGAAGGAAAGGCCAAGCCAAAAATAAAAATCAATAATAAAGCTTATCAGACGGAACGTTACGCCAGAAGCAGTTGCCGGTTAGATTCCAACTGGCGGAACCTTCCGTCAGAAGCAGTAGATTTGTTAAATGGCCTGCTTTCATCAATGTTTGAGAATATAACGAGGGGGAGTGGCCGATAATGGGTTTATAAGTGTTTCAACTGGTCAGCCAAAAGATATGTTGGCAAATATGTGATATTACACTAATTGTAAATATGTTCTTGAGGTAATTGTTTATCCCCCACATTCACGAAGGCTAATTTGACCTTTGGGACACAAATATGTTGGTGTGTCCAAAAACAGAGTTACTGCACTTTGGCTTAGTAGGGCAGTATGGTCCCAGCGTCATCCACCTCCAAGAATACCAACAATACTATTGCATTCATTGACTTTAACCTTAGTTACTCAGTAACAATTCACTGACTCAAACTGCCTGCTTTTCTTTAGAAAGTACAAGAAGAGTGCCCATACCCGAGGCGGGGTTGGCGAAAGGGCCTTTCTCTGTGGAGTTTGCATGTTCTCCCCGTGTCCCCTAGGGTAGGTACCCTCACATGTTCTCCCCGTGTCCCCTAGGGTAGGTACCCTCACATGTTCTCCCCGTATGCCCTAGGGTAGGTACCCTCACATGTTCTCCCCGTGTCCCCTAGGATAGGTACCCTCACATGTTCTCCCTGTGTCCCCTAGGGTAGGTACCCTCACATGTTATCTCCGTGTCCCCTATAGGATAGGTACCCTCACATGTTCTCCCCGTGTCCGCTAGGGTAGGTACCCTCACATGTTCTCCCCGTGTCCCCTAGGGTAGGTACCCTCACATGTTCTCCCCGGGTCCCCTAGGGTAGGTACCCTCACAAAAAACTGGTCGGAACTGGTCGGAATATAGTGTTCCTTCTACGCGCTACGTCCGGCCGGGGAAACTACTCCCGTCAGGTAAAAAGAAGTAGCTTGGACTCCTCATGCATAGAAGGTAGCATGTGGTCAGTCCGCTGCCCCCCCCCCCCCCCCCCAAGGTTGGCAGAGGAAGTGTAGCGCCCAGGATTACATCCAGGGACTAAATCTATTGACAATTATGTCAACACTAGTGGAGAAGAGATCCAGTAGAATTAAAGGACAAGTCATTTTATGCTTGGTTGCATGCTGAGAATAGCAGATGTACAAGCTCACAACGCGCCACAGCGTGGCACGTTGTGAGCTTGTAGATCGGCAATTAGTCATTCGTCGACTAAATCAACTGTAGATTGACCGCTCTGCATCCGGCGTGGCAGGGAGAGTATAGTCCTTACCCGTCTGCCCGTGGAGAGCTCTGTGCGGTTGACCGCGCTGCATCCAGCGTGGCAGGGAGAGTAGTACATGACCCCGTCCGTCCCACACACAGGATTATACAGCTCTCTGAGGCAGCCGCAGCCTGCGTTGCATCCCACGGTCAGGGAGAGGTCCAATGAGGAGCTGCGTGAGACGAGGACACAGGGAGGGAGGACAGAGGAGACGAGGACACAGGGAGGGAGGAAAGGAAATAGGACACAGGGAGGGAGGAAGGAGGTGAAAGGTCATGACGAGACAGCGACGTTGAGACCCGAGACCAGATTCTACAAATGTCTTCTAAAAATCATGACCGTTTTTCATGTCATGTGGTTCTCAAACTATTTCATGTCAAGGACCACAACAAAATAATCGGTAATTGGCTGCCGACCCCAGTCTGAAAATATGTTTTTTCCAGTGAGATAAGCAAAGATATGAGTTAAAAAACGTTTGCTGTTCAAGAATATCATATTGAAAGATTTGCGCACATGTTCAAGATTTTTCAAAAATCCGTAGCGCGGCACTCTGTCTCTGCTTTTACATGTGATTTAATTTCATCGTATTCCTCAAACAAAGATGCCACTGCCTGGCAGTACATATTTGATTAAGGAATATAATATGCCTTTTGTATTCTTTCTGTATATCAGCAAAATGTTAGACATTGAGGGAAATTAAGATTCTGTTGTTGTTTTTGTTGTTTTTTAGTAAACGCCGCTTGGCTTATCAACTAACCGGTTAATCGACCTGATAATAAGGTTATCAAAACGTATCAGTTACCAATTAAAGAATGAATGAATTGATAATTCCCATGCCTCTGGGAGTATACGACGTCGCACCTGTTTCGCGGGCGTAGGTGTCTGGGCTGGTCGTACAGGTAGGAGGACTCGCTCTGGTCGCTGGCGTTGCCTGCGGCGTTGGCAGCAGCATACTGGTCCGGGTCGGGTCGCTGCTGGCTCCCCGTGGCGGTGGAGCCACGGGGCAGGTGGTGCTGGTAGGGTGCCGTGACCCCGGCCATGGGCAGGTTAGGGCAGTGGACCAGGAAGATGAAGATGGCCAGCAGGCTGACCACGGCGCACGCCATGCAGAAGCGGATGATGCCTCGACAGCGAAGGTTCATCCGCTTCACGATGTAGCCGCCCAGGAAGGTGCCGCCGCCGCCCGCCGGCACCACCATGTAGCCTGAGGGGAGGAGGAGGAGGAACGATGGGTGAAGCAGGCCATCTATAGCAGGGGCTCTCAACCCGTGGGTCGCGACCTCTCGGGGGGGGGGGGGTCGCCAAATTATCCCAAATTATATTAAAACATTTATTTTTATTTTATTTTTGCAACTGAATGGCTGGAAAATGGAAATTAAGAGTTGACATAGTACACACAGTACATGCATACACTTATATCTGGTTTCAGTATTTATTTATGATATATTTTCTCTAATATTAAGGTTATTTTTGCAGTCAGTTTGTATTGATGGTGAGGAGGGGGGCGGGGCGGAGGTCACGAGACATGGCCAAAGCATTTCCGGGGGTCCCCGGCCAAAAACTTTGAGAACCCCTATAGCACTGGTTCCCAAACCTTTTCATGTCAAGGACCCCCAAAATGACACTAATCAGCACGCGGACCCCATTTGAAAAGATATGCCAAGGAACCCCCATAAGAGAAGATTTGAACGGCTCTAGCAGTGATTCTCAACCTGTTTCATTTCAAAGACCCCCAGTTTGACACTAATTAGTCTACGGAGCCCCCATTTAATTAATGGCATTTCTATCTCTGGGACCCTCAATTTATATTGTAAAGCCAATGTTAATTTAACACTGAGTGTACAAATGGAACAAATGGACACTCTACAATTTACAATTTAGGCATTTATCAGACGCTCTTAATCCAGAGCGATTTACATTAAGCAATAACAAAAAGCATGGGAATACATCACATATACAAAGTAGTTATCATGAAACATGTGTAAGCTAAGAACGTAACAGTGGAGTATCTATATAATGAAACTATACATATAAACTATAGCCTACATACTATTATGTACTAGAAAGTGCTATGACTACATAAAATGCAATTCTAGTGCTGCATACGTACCATGCTATAAGTCTGTTTAAAATGCTCTCAGAGTTACAGACCCATAAGGGTCCATTTGGTTCCTAACTATCATTTATCTGGGGCCCCTTTGGAACTCCCCCAAGGACCCCTGGGGGTCCCCGGACCCCACTTTGGGTCCTATATCCTCTAAAAAGCTAGCCTGGTTAATAAACCAGACCGAATCAGCCGTTGGCAAAAAAAAGTTGCCTACCAGCGGATTTCGGTCTGGCGAGGCTCAGTAGCACGCCTCTTTCCTACAATCGAGAACAGGTCGGACCAAT